>NC_056627.2:259766622-260026622 GCF_002870075.4 Lactuca sativa
TAATTTGAGATTAATTAGAATTGATTAAAAGTCCAAGGATTGAATTGTAATTGTTCATAATTGAGTAAGGAAATAAAATTGTAGAACTCATATAGGGGTGAACGAAAATAGGTGGGTTTCTAAAGTTTCCAGAAGCCCCTTGGTTGTAAATAAGGAAAGAGCTTGAATTGGGATTAAATCTATTATTTAATCATTCAAATCTTGTTTTGTCCTTAAGTTACCTAAACTATAAATAAGACCCCCAAGGCCATCAATTTTGTTACCTTGACCGAAAGTCTCATCCTTCCTCTCTCATCTTCTCTTCTAGTTCTAGGGTTTGGGTGTGAGCCATTAGATGCATCATACTTTTGGTGCTAAACTTTCCAAGACCTACAATACAAGGAGATTGAAGTGATTTGTTTACTACCACAAATCAAAAGGTATGTACATCTACACTTGGTAATTTCGAATTACACTATGGTTATACTAGGTTTATTTTTTCATTGTATCTTGCTATCGAGGTGTATGAGATATATCTTTTATAAGATGCATGTACCCTATTAATTGTTAATTGTTTTCCGCGTTTTATAATTTTGTTTTCTATAAAACTCATTAATGGTATCAGAGCTTAGGCTTCTCAATCATTTATTTCACATGAGATGAAACTAAACACTTTTTCGAAATACTGATATCATGACGTGACATTTAGTGCTCATGACGTGAGCATAGTTTTTCCAGATTGTCAATAATTATTTTCCTAATTTGATTTATGGTGTTATTTTTTGTAATTATCTAGTATTGATTATGTTAGATTTCGAACTTTGAATGCCTTGTGTGATAATCCTTAGAACCCTAAATATTAGGAGATATCCTTATTTGATACTTTTTAATTAATTGTATTAAATTGAATTGTCTCTTATGAATTTAATAATTAATTTAATAGTAATGTAATTAAAAGATAACTATAAGTTCATAATATATTTAAATTGATTAATTAATTATATGATAATCTACATACTTAATATTTAAACCTCGTATTTTGAAAAGATTCAAAATACACTTTATAGTATATATGATTAAAAGTTTAATATATTATACATATAAGACAAGTCAGTTAAATCATTAGTAACCACAATCACGAAGCCATACTCTACCGGGGGGGGGGGGGGGGGGGATAAGGAAACAACCTATAAAATAACAGTTGAATAAATATCCACTCTCATCCACTACCCCTCTTTTCTATGGTGGAGGGTCGTTAGCCGAACGAGTTTGATAGGACATAACCTCTAAAAGTATGATACTACAAAGTACATAAACCTTTTATAAATCTCACTCTAGTTACTTTAGGTAAATGTGAAATTATATGATACTCCATGAAAACGTACATCGTTCCTTACGGGTTGTTAATAGAGTATGTGTGGTTAATTGGCACACTAATTTGGGACTATAAAGGTGAAATGATGAACCAACTTGTGTTTATGATTGTTGATGGAACGTGTGTGGTTAACGACACATCAATGAGAGATTATAAATTGATCGAGGTTGTTTTAGCTGGTTTGCATGGTTATTCACATCGTAATTGTGATCCTCTGCATCCCAGTCATAATTGGTAAGAGCATTATCTAGATTAAACATGTAACTGATAAGATTTAATAAATATCAAAGCTTTAGGAGTTTGATGAGATTGATTGGTGAGACGACTCTACCTACCTAAAATTGATTCAAATTTGATTACGACATCTATATTCAAAGTTTGAATTGAAAATATGGATCCTAGCCTTAATTTAGATTTATGGGTTAATAATTAAGGATTAAAATCAACCAACTTGAATTCACTATTCTCCCAAATTTTAGACGTCAAATCAAGACAATGATGGTCTTCCTTATTCTTCTGGAAATGTTTTTCCTCAACTCGATGGAGATGGTCTTCCACATCTAATTCAAGGTGATAATGTCTTCCCTTCCTTAGGAAATAATGGAACTGGACATCGTCTCTATTAAACTCTTCCACCTCCTCCTTTTGTGACTCTCCCAACGTCACGTTTTCTTCGAGTTGAAAGATATGAAGCTACTCAATCTGGAAAGGATGGGTGTAATATTCCCAAAGGAGCAAGCCACCGATTTGGTTCTTCTTTCTCTTCCTAAGTCATATGGTCAATTCATTAAGAACTTTCAATATGAGAAATATCGATGTGGCCCTAAATGATCTTACTGAGATGTTGAAAGTTGTTGAATCAGAAATGCTTAAAAGCGCATTTGAAGCAGAGTTGCTTAAATGGTCTAATTCCAAGATTTCCATGGACATTGACAATGGTGACATAGGTGATCAAGAAAAGATTTCTCTTCCCAATTGCTAGGGATCGGCCAATATCATATCGTTTGATTGCATGGTAAAGAGAAAGGCTTGTTTTGAGATCGTTCCCAAAGTTGACCCCAATGAGTCTATTTGTTTTACTTTCAATTGAAGGGACAATGGATGCAAAGCTGCCTACATTACCTGAAAGATCTTAGAGATAGTAAAATCAAGTCATGTGACTCTACTTCAGGTACATCCAATATCTAACTGCATAAGTTCCTATTCTTAGAATCTTAATACATGATGTGATGATCACATTTTGATGGCATTCCAGGATCTAAAAAGGAAGGAAGCTTAAGTCAAGCGAGCTAAAGCTAATCATGAGAAATGGACTTTCGTCACATAGTACAAAAATGTAAATTGAGCAAATTTTTGTTGAGAGTCTAAAGTCGAAGTCTCAGGCATGTTCAAAATTTTGATTTGTTCAGTCTTAGTCAGAGTCTCATTCACAATATGCACTAATTTATTAGCATTCAAACATTCATCAATTCTAAAAATCCCACAATCATAAGAATCATTAGGAACTTTTTCGAATTCTGATATTTTCTTCTCACAGTCATAAGAAGTTGTATCGATTTTCTCTTTTACGTATAATAAAAACGGTAATAACTTCCTATGTTGTTCTTTTCTAATTGTAGAGGAGTGATGAAGAGCAGTTAGTTTAGCACACAATCGTTTCGCACTGTTACAGTAAACGTTTCTTTGTTTCATCAGAATAACATTTTCTGCCCTAACAAAATCCCCATCTAGAGTAATATTATTTAGTTGTAGCTCTAGACTATATGTTCGACTTCTCTTAGACTCCAAATGTTTCTGTGTATCTAGAAACAAAGATTTTGATTTCTCAGCTTCGCTACTAAAAAAATAAGCATGTCATTAACATAAGAAAGAGTATCATCGATGTCAGATAAAACATTATGGTAAGAACTGGAAGGAATGTTAAAAGATTCAAGAAGAGCACATACCTTCGATGTCATAGAAGATTTGTCTGCTCTTGTCGACACGAAGCATTTCCCCATCACATTCTCATCAGAACTGCCCTCTTCAAACCTTGCGTACATTACGCCATGTGTGGGGTTCCTCATCTCCTCATCATCGGAACTAGATGACTATATATGGTAGGTTTCATCCCCATCAACAGTTCCCCTTGCAACGGGCAAGATTCCTTTCATATTTGATCTCACTTCCTCCAACCTCTCGACATAATAAGCCGCATCCTTAACTCTTTCTTTCTTCTCCTCTCTCTTCCTTAGCATGCAATCAACTGGCAGATGGTTCGCACCAATGTAGTAATTGCAGTTGAAACCAAAATCTCCCCTTAGTTTCTTTTCAGCCTTCTCAACAACAGTCTTACTCTTCTTCTTCTCTACCTTCAAATCCTCTCTCATTCCTTTCCTAGATGACGAATTTCCCTTGAATTCGTAGATGCTTTTGTACTTAGGATTAAAAGTCTTCTTAAAGAATTTCTTCACTTTGTTGTTGGAATAATAAGTTACAACCTTATCCTCCGAATTCACAAGAAAACCTTCATCTTCATAATCAACCTTCTCAGCCACTTCGATCTCAGCTTCTTTTGCAGACACCTTCGACATCAATGCAAGAGGACCTCCCAAATTTATCTTCCCAACATCAGCTATCACATTGATTTCACTCACTTGAGCTCTGAGTACATTGTAAAGATCTCCCAATGTGTAGTTGTTGTGTCTTGATCATTAAGTTGATGTACCTCCATTCCTTTCGAAGTCCTATCAAGAATGTGAGATTGTATTCGAGAGTTGATCATGTAACACCATAAAGATTACACTTAAATATTAGTTCATTTAAGCGTTCATAATAGAGTTCGATGGTTTCACCCTCCTTTTGCTTGAATTCACCAAGTTCAAGAAGACACTCTTCACTGAGCTCCTCTTCGCCTTCTCACTTCCCTGATACCTTTCTTTCAAAGTATCTCATATTTCTTTTTGCTAATTTTCATCCCCGAACAAAATTGTAAACCACCAGTGGAAGAGCATCGTGAAGTTCATGCAAACAATTTATGTCATTTGCTACACACTTATGTTTTTGAGATGCCATACCAGAAGTCAAACCAGAATTTTCGACTTGAGAAAACATGTGATGTGTGTAAAGTATACTAGTTTTAAACCTAAGGAACTCAAATAAAAAAACACACACGTAGGTGGTGTACCTAACGATAGCAGTTTAGTTTAAGCAAGTAAGGTATCGAACACAGGGAATGGTAACAATTAAAATAAATAATAATATTATGTAAATACAACAATTAATTAAAATGGGGGGTTTTCTCTAGTTTTACAAGACTAGAAACTTAAGTAACTTTGTAAAAACTTTAGCAAAAAGGCAATTAACAACTAAAAGAAGAACAAAAGAAAACTAGATTCAATCAAATTAAAGAGACTTCCATTTAGATTCGATTCACTTATTCCTATGGCTGGTTTCATGGCAAGTGCAATGGATTAATATGTCATTGTTTAGGTTCATGTTCACTATTACTAATCCTTTAGCAAACAAGTTAATTCAAGCAGTGATCAAGTGATTAAACTAACAAGTTTCCTAGTGTTCAGTTCGAATCAAGTAATACTTGTAACATTAGTTAATCAAATTGGTTGGTTTAATTAAGTCATACAATATTTTTTTCACAAAACTATAAGATTCAAGCAATCAAGAAGATGTTTATGAAAATCAATTACTAAATTATTAATAGAAAATAATTATCATTAACACGTAATGATCTTTTAACAAGCTTAACAAGACAAATAACCAAATCTATATAATCCAAGCCACTCAATCAAACCATATTCATAAGATTATCTATTCTAAATAGAAGTATGAAGTTTTTAGCTCATAACTACAACAAATAACATCCTAAACTCAAAATCTAATGTAATAAACATGATTCAAAACAAAGATTAAGAGTAAATGATGAGATTAGTAATCGAGTTTGAATCAAATTCAAGTATGAATTCAGGAAGAGTAATAACGATGAATACAAAAGTAAATAGAATATTTGTTCAGCTCGTATTATACTTTTGAGTTTACAGATTACAATGAATAATCTGTAAAGACTGAGTGAAAAGCAATTCCTAATCACTTAGTACAGACCCCTATTTATAGGAGAACAAAAGCATAACAATATTAAGGACTAGACATTAAGACTATTCTTTATAATGCCTTAGTACAAATAACATTACATCCGAAGACACCTTCTTACGAAGACAAAATATACTTCGTAACAATCTAACTGACTCTTCGACTATTACAACATTTAAGCCCTAACAATCTCCCCCTTTGGAATCAAGGTCGAAGTCTTCAAGATGTCAGTGATTGAACGGCATACATCAGCACTCTTCGGATCTTCATGTACCAAGAGATAACTTTCTTTATCTCTTTCTTATCTCCTTCTGAGTTCTTCTTGCAGTGGTTCATACGAACAATTAAGTTCGTATATTGTGAGTTGGTGTTGTTGGGTTTTGAGCAATCTAACACTTCTTAAGTGTGCATGCAACCCTAATAAACCTTGCATCTGTGTTTGTCTAAATACATGCAAAATAATAATTTTCCAAGGTTCATAACCTATCTAACATGGCATGGGGTACTTTTAAACATAAAAGAATTAAATGAGATTACATACCTTTTGATTATGAGTTTAATTCCTAAGGAGTTTGAGGGTCAAGCACCAATCGTGTGAATGCCTCAAATGGAATCACAAATCACCACAAACTCTTGGAAAACTTTGAGAGAGTCTATACACACATAGAAAATCGGCCTCACACAAACTCTCACACAACTAGTGCCACTAGTGGCTATTTCATGCAACATAAGCATGCTTATATAGTGTACATGATTAGGGTGAAACCCTAATAACCCATGAACTTTCCTTTTCCAAGGATCCATGGGTTAAAAGCTCTATGGATCATCCATGGACTTCCATACAAGCCTAACCCATTAACAAATGAGTGTTAGCCCACACCATATAAAACCAATAGCCCACAATCTAATTAGTCTTCCTTTTAATCTCTAAATTAATTCATAATTAATTTAAGACTAAGACTAATTAAATAACATGACTTCATATTAATATATTATAACTTATAATATATTAATAATCATATATGTATAACTCTCATAAAATTATCCATAAATAGTTTGGATGAAATGCAACCCAAATGGACCATGCCGGGTCGGGTCAAGTATATACCAAATAAGTTATGGACTTAGACACCTTATCCAATAGGTGTATCTCTCCACTTCACAAGTTTGAAATAAGAACCGCTTAGCTCTTCCAGCTTTGTCTTTTCTGGCAAAAATGATTCCCAATGGCTTTAAACAAATTTCTCCATCTTCGTATTTGTTCAACTCATTCTGCTTCTTCGATGGTGCCATTGGTGCAGTAATGTCGATGCCTTTGACAGTTGCAAGTTCGACATCAGTCTGAGATAAGCACTCAAAATAATTCTCCAAAAATATCTTAATGTGCTTGCACCCAAGGCTAAAAACATCTGGTTCTGTGTCTTGGAGAAAAGAAAATGATTTGTCTTTGAGCATCAAGGCAATGTTGATTAGATCATATATGTTCATCAAAGGAAAGTCTGCCACTGTGAATTCTTGTAACTTCCCACTTGCTCTTACTACAGTGTACTTCAAATTTTCAAACTTCCCTTCGAATATGACATCCCTCTTTATAGATATCACCTTCTTAATTTTCTCTGAAAACCATACTTCCTCTTGAGCCTTCCCCAATACTGCATGAAACCTTATCTTCATCTTCTTTCCCTCTTCGGTTTCCATTGATTTTGTTTCAGCCTTAAACTGTCGCATAACGAACATCATTTCATTGACTGGAAAGTCAAGTTGACCAAAATCTGTGTTCGTAACCACATAGCTCTTTTTCAGAACCTTTTCGAATGAGTACATATAATCAAACATCACTCTGGACTCAATGGTTTCGTAGTTATAAACTTTTGTTGGATCACCCTTATCAACATTCGAACCTTCCAGAGCTCTTTGTCTCATTATGCTCTATACATGTCTCATTCCTTCCACCTCAGCTGCCACCTCAGCTTTCTTCTCTTCGTTAGTCTTCTCAATCAAAATTCCTTTTCCCTTGTCTTTGACGCTTGACAAAACCATTTTTTCGGATGAAGAAACATCAGCTTGCTTCCCAATCACAACACCTTTCGAACTTGGTTTTGGAAGTGAAATTGTTGTGATCACAGTCGAAGTGACTGGACCTGCTGAAATAACACTTGGTTTTGTCACCACCTTCGAAGGATAAAGTTTTCCAACTACCTTCGCATCTTCAATTGTCTTTATTTGTTCCCAAGCCTTCGATTGATCAATCTTTTCTCCCCCTTGCACCCCTGTGTAAGAAGGTGGGGCATCTGTAACATTCAGCAGAAGGCTGGACATGTGAAGAAGTGGAGCTAAGTTTTTGTGTAGGATGGATTCGAATTGAGAAAATTTTTGAGAAAGAAATTCTTGAGAAACGATTGGAGAGATAGACTTCGAAGACAAGTCTTGGAGTTCTTTCAACAATCTGACCAACTCTCCAAAATTTTGTTCTTCTTTGGCAGAAAGAGTGTTCAGTTGAGGATTCATCTGCTCAAACAATTTTACACATTTTACAACAGCGTCACAAATAATGTCAATCTTTTGATCTGCTGACGCATAAGCTTGTTGAACAATCTGAACCTGCTTCGTCATATCTTCACGAAGTTCTCGAATCTACAAATTAACATCTTCGCGTACTTTCTTAACTTCCTGTACGAAGAGCACATGATGCTCCTTCGTAACAACCTTCAGATCCTTCACCTCCGTCACAAAATCAGGCCTCAAAGAATTGATTCGATTCTAGAAATATCATTCTGATCAACCTTCTAAAGAACTCGACTCTCCGAATCACGAATTAACCCTGATGCCTTCGAAATCACCCTTCCTTCCATCACCTTCATTAATGAATCAACTTCCATGCTTGTAACTCCACTACTGCCCACATCTGCTTGGGATTGCAAGATAGAATTTAATTTCGAATTCAAAATCTTGAACTGCTTCATGGTCATCAGCATGTGGTCAGGGAAATCTTCTTCAGCTTGATCAAAATGAAGAGCTTCGAACGTTCCTCCAAAGCCTTCGTTATCGGTTTCAGCATCAGCAGCCATGGTTTCATCAATAGGTGAGGATGGATGGGGTGGATCAGTGGATTGAGTTGAGAATATGGTGGTGAATGGTTGATCCATAATCGATTGAAATGTGGGAGAATCAGTTGTTGATGTAACCTGGGGTAAAGAAGTTGGTTCAAGAGGCTTCGCATCATCAGGCTTCGAAATACCAGCAGGCTGACTGGTCTTCGCTTCTTTTTGAATTGTAATCTCTAGTGTCTCAGGAACTTGCTTGACTTCTTCGACTCTTTGATTCTTTTTCAAAAACTTGGCAAGATCTTCAGCCCTTCACTTTTTAGACGATGGAGACACCGGAGCTGGAATTTCTCGAACTGTGACTCCCTGATGCGAAATTTGCGTTTTCTTCACAAGCTGAGACTTTCGCTTTATTTTGATACGTCGAAAAACACCCCTCTTCGAAGGAATCATTTCTTTCGAAGGAGACGCTTCAATAACTGGTGTATCAACTACTGAGGTTAAAATTTGAGAAACCTCTTCGACTTTATCAGCTGTAGTCACTGGAATTTTCTTCTTCTTCTCTTCCTTCACCACTTTTTCCGAAGACCCACCATCTGTCTTCTTCGATTTCTTAGGCTTTTTCTTCTCTTCTTCATGTAAGACCCCAGTAACGACAGTAGTGTCAATGGATTGCAAATATGACACCAAAACTGCATTCGTCGGATCCACCTTCTTGAGCATCCTATCCGGAATGCGAGCTATTGATGTAAAGATGGCCGGATCATCATTGACTTCCTTCGGACTACTATACATGTGAAATACCGCCTTTTCTTCGAATTCCGGAACTTCGATTTTCTCCTTGTGATAAACATACTGGATTATTAGACTCCAATAACGAGCACAAGAAATTCCCTGCTTAACACTCGTCTATGAAATGCTAGTTAAGAACTCTGTCCACAATTGTTCAGAGTAATCCACTTGCAGATCATAATATAATCCCGCAACCATTGCATATACCTCTATTCTTCCTTTATCAAGACCTACGGTTCTTCCAGTAAGACAACGAAGAAAGATACCAAATAAAAAATTCCATACCGTAGGTAATCCGGATTTCTTGAAGTCACTAATACGCGTCAAAGGAGGTTGATGACCCATCTCGTTAAAGATAAACACCACTTGAGAAGAAGACACTTCATCATATGGACCAGAATTTGGAATCCCCAAAATTTTGCAAAACAATCTCTTGGACACCCTAATACGCGTATCATTCACCATATTGAATTCTACACAACCTGTCTCCTTGTTGTATGATGCAATGGCACCCGCCTTTGATAACCAGGACATTGGAACAACAAAAGAATCGAACATTGCTTTAGACAGAACTGAACTCTGTAAAGCAACCACCAGCATTTGGAGTTCCTCCGAATATTTTGACAAATCAGATTCCACTTGGTAGTTTGAACCCTGGATTTTCAGAATCGGAGTGTTAACAACTTCGTCTGTGGTTGGTGATGATGTAGTCGCCATTGTTGAAGATAAGAACAGAGAATGTGGAAAGAAGATGACTGTTTGAAGAGATGAGTTACAGAGAGAATTTTGTATTACAGAGAATGTTTGATCGCATAAAGTGTTATTGACTCCTGATTTCCCCTTTTATATGTAACCCTAGAATTTTGAATTTGAAGCGGGATGCATTAAATGCTTGCTGACATGGCACCTTGAAATACGGACTTTACTCATCAAAAAGTAACAAACGTAACTGTCAGCACGCCTTGTACGCTTATCGTATACCATACGTCACCAAGAGACAAGACTGTTTGATATTCCCCAAGAGAATTGTAACCGTCGGATTCCTTCGGAATAGAGGTCAGGCTCTCTCACTTTTGGGGTTTAAAAAGCGAAGTCATATGCCAGACTTTCGAAATCATCAGTTTAAGTTGGTTTTACTCAAACCTCAAGGATTTCGTGTGTGCTGTGTTCCAAAAAAAATTTAGATGAGAAACGAATAAATTTTTTTTTGGAAACTTGTGATGTCAAAAATTTATTTTGACACAAAAACAGTTTAATCCCGGGCAAAGATTTCTTCGAAAATTATCAAGAGAGATAATTAACAGTTTGCTTGGTTTCCCGTGAATTACAATCGATAACTTGTAGAGAAGTTTCGAAGGATTTTCTTTTAAAAGGCAAATAGGTGGCTTCGAAAATTTTGTTACATTTCAAACTTAACATAAGGTGATAAATTGTAAGCAAAATTAGTTGTATGACCAATGTAGTCAGTGACAACTTGGTTTCGAATGATATGTAAAGTAACAAGGCTTTTCAAATAATACTCACACAAAAATCATATTCAAGAAAAATTATTATGCTGGATCTTATTGGGAACAAACATCGTAGGTTTCGAATGCTTGATTAAGACCACTAAAAAAATGAATATAATTTTGAGTATAGAAGATACTGAAACAAATGTTTCGTAAGTTCTGGAACTTAGTTCTCCGTCAATTCCTTGATTTGTTAGTGTTTAGGGTTTCACTTCCATCATGGACACATGATGTTAGATCATAAACACAGAGTATTTGTATGTCTAGATTGCAATTGGTTTGATCAACAATCTCTTGGACATACGTCATTGTGTGTGAATGGTGTAAAGAAATTTAGGATGAAAAAGATTGGTTTTCGAATCGAATGTACCTCTGTTATAGATGGACCAAACAAACAACACTTAACTCATTTGAGAAGAGTAAGGTAGCTCTATTGACTTATGCGAATACAAGCCTTGTTGGGAAGAAATTTTCATGAGATAATTTCATCAAGGCTTTCATTTCTCACACATAGAGTCATATGAGGCTTGAGGCAACATGCAGCAGCATGCTTCTAGGGACATCCTAACTAGTCCAAAGTGTATCGAAATCATACCTTCCCATAGAAGACACACACATGAATCCTTCGCATTTAAAGCTTGACAAAACTCACAATGCACAACATGTTAAAAACGAAGAGAACAAAAAAAATATTTTTGGTAATTTTGAATTTTTCAAAAATATAACAAAACAAAATAAAATCTTTTTGTATTTTTAATTTTTTCAACAAAAGAAAATATTTTTGATTTTTCAGGTTTTTCGAGAAAAAAAAAACAAATTAAAATTCTAACCTTAGTTGCAATGTGTACGAATGCGAAGAATTGTATTAGAAAGATCTTCAAATCATACGAACACGAAGCATTCGAACCGTTGACTTGAACAGTAATCTCTGAGTATGAACTTCACCAAGGAACAAATCTTCCGAATGCGAAGCATTCGAAGCGTTGACTATGAACAGTAACCTTTGAACACTTAATTCTTTGTAAGAAATTTGTCCTTCAGTTCATCAAGACATTCGAATCCATCATCCTTCACTTTTATCACATGTAAGTGAATTTCCATCAACCATACCCAATCCTTCCAATATTCGAAGAAATGATTTTTCATCCAATGCCTTTGTGAAAATATCTGCCAATTGTTCCGTTGTTTTCACAAAATGAACTTCAATATTTCCTTCTTCGACATGATCTTTGATGAAATGATATCTGAGAGCAATGTGCTTAGTCTTCGAATGCTGCACAGGATTATGACAAATTCTTATTGCACTTTGTGAATCACAATATAAAGGAATCTTTTTCATATTAATAGCATAATCACGTAATTGACTTTGAATCCAAATTATTTGTGATGTACACGCAGCTGCAGCAACATATTCAGCTTCAGCTGTAGATATCGAAACACATGTTTGCTTGTTCGATTGCCAACTGACCAATTTTCCATCTAGTAATTGACACCCACCAGTTGTGCTTTTGCGCTCAAGACTACATCCTCCAAGATCCGCATCTGAATAAGCTTGTACAAAGAATCCTGTTTTCGAAGGATACCATAAACCTAACGAAGTAGTGTCTTTCAAATATCAAAAAATATTCTTCACTGCTGTTAAATGTGGTTCACGTGGATTTGATTGATACCTTGCACAATTACAAACAGAAAACATAATATCAGGTCGACTTGCAGTTAAATACAATAAAGACCCAATCATGCTTCGATACAGAGTGAGATCAATAGCAGATTTATCTAACGAAGGAGTTAGATTTATGCCCGTTGCCATTGGTACTCGTAACTTTGTGCTATTCGTCATGCCAAACTTTTCTAACAAATTCTTCGTATGTTTTTCCTGATTAATGAAGATACCTTCCCTATTTTGACGAATATTCAAACCTAAAAAGTTATTAATTTTGCCCATCATACTCATTTCGAATTTTCTTTTCATCAAGTCTTCGAATTCTTTGGATAAAGCAGGGTCAGTAGAGCCAAACATTATATCATCAACATAAATTTGAACAAGCATCAGGTGATTCCCAATTTTCTTTTTAAATAAAGTGGGATCAACTGATCCTTGTTTAAATTTAGATTGTTTCAAAAATGATTTTAAAGTTGCATACCATGCTCTTGGTGCTTGTTTTAACCCATACACAGCTTTATCTAAAATATAAACATGATCAGGATGTTTGGTATTTATAAAACCTGGTGGTTGTTCAACATATACTGTTTCTTCGAGTTCGCCGTTTAGGAATGCACATTTTACATCCATTTGATAAACGTCGAAATCTTTATGAGTTGCATAAGCCAGAAAAATACGAACAACCTCGAGTCTTGCGACAGGGGCAAATGTTTCTTCGTAATCAATTCCTTCTTGTTGAGAATATCCTTTAACAACAAGTCTAGCCTTATTTCGAATAATGTTTCCATCTTTGTCAGTTTTGTTTTTATAAATCCATTTGAGTCCAACAATTGACACATCAACAGGTTTCAGAATCAATCTCCAAACCTTGTTTCTTTCGAATTCAGACAATTCAGCTTGCATAGACAACCCAATCCGAGTGTTCCATTGCAACCTTAACTGTATTTGGTTCGATTTTGGAAATAAAAACATTAAACATGCATAACTCTTGATGAGTATTCAATACCTCATTTCGTGCATGAAGTTGTGCCCTTGTCATTACTCCTGCTTGTGGATCACCAAGAATTTGTTCTTTTGGATGATTTCTTGTCCATTTATCCAATGGTGGATAACTAGGATCAAAATACAAAGGTGCATCTTCGAACATAGCATCTGTTTCTGATCCATTTATGGAACATGCATCCTCAGCATCATCGAAATGTTCTTCTTCAAGAATGGGATCCTTCTAAAGTATTGGCTCCTCTTCGTGTATTGGCTCTACATCGATATTTATCTCCCCTTCGATAATTGGCTCTTCTTCGATAATTGGCTCCCCCTTAACATTAACATTGGCTGACATGTTATCACTTTCGCAAGAATGCTCCCTCTCAACAAAACTATTCGAATCCAAGTGCTCCCCCTCCATTGGACCACTGGTTAGTTCATTTGTGTTTAGATTCGAAACCGAAATTGAATCAGTGTCATGCTTCGAATTTTCTGATTGTTGATTATCCAGTGCATTATTCTCTGCTTCAATTGCTTGATCTGAAATACCAAAAATCGATTCATAATTATCATCATCCATTTTAATTGAATCATTATCATTCAAAGAATTTTGCAAAATAGGATGATTTGCAAATTGATGATTAGACTTTTTAATGTAATGATCATCAAATGTTAAATTAAAAGTTTCTTCCACTTTACGAATTCGCTTATTTAACACTCTATAAGCAACAGAATTGTGTGAATATCCCAAGAAAATTCCTTCATCAGCTTTTGTTTGAAACTTCGAAAGATTATCCTTAAGATTCATTATGAAACACCTGCATCAAAAAACATGGAAAAATTTGACATTAGGTTTTCGATTATTGCTGATTTCATAAGGAGTAACATTAAACTGTCTATGAATGAATGATCGGTTCTGAGTAAAGCAAGCAGTCGAAACAGCTTTGGCCCAAAGATATTGAGGTAAATTAGAATATGCCAACATTGTTCGTGCAGCTTCGCATAATGATTGATTTCTTCTCTCAACTACACCATTTTTTTGTGGTTTATAAGGAGATGAAAAATTATGCGAAATGCCTTTCTCCACCAGAAATGAATCGAAAACACGATTTTTGAATTCAGTTCCATGATCACTTTTAATTTTTCGAACTGACTTCTTCAACGAAATTTCCATTTTCTAGATAAAATCAATCATCATTTGTGGAACTTCGGATTTTAACCTGAGAAAATAAACCCACGTAAATCTTGAAAAATTGTAACAGCCCGGATTTTCCAGGTATCTTTTATGTTTATGATTTTGGTGTTTTGAGAGGGGACTCGGCGAGTTGGAGCTCAGACTCGCCGAGTAGGATCGAGATTCTGGACGCGGGATTCGCCTGGACTCGGCGAGTCCGCGCTGTTTAATGAAACCCTAATTTCTCGGGTTTGGGACCTATTTAAAGGGCCTTATGGCTGTCATTTGTGCTCAACAGTCCATAGAGAGAAACCCTAGAGTGCTTGAACGTTTTGAGAGAGAAAGGAAGCATTTCTTGACCTTTGTGTGTTGTTTAGCAAAGGAGAGGGAGGTTCTAGCCAAGAGGAAGCAAAGGAAGTTGCTATACTGTGGATTTGAAGCTTAGATCATCGATCTAGAGGTATGATTTCGGCTCATCTTCTGTTTTGTGGAGTATAATTGGATTTAGGGTTTCTTGTGGCCTTTGTTGGGTTGATTTGATGGCCAAATAGTCCCTTGCTAGTGATGAGGCTTTGGATCTGGATCCATAGAGGTCAAGAGAGCCTCATTCATCAAGCTTTATGAAGAACAATGGAGGTTATGACCTTGAGTTGTGGCATTTGTTGATAATTCTTCATATATGGTCATATAGAGGTTGTATGTACACCAAGATAGGGGCTTTACGTGGTGAATTAGTCTAGGAAGGCCAGATCTATGAATTGATGGAACAGATCTGACCTTAGAAGCAAGTTTGAGTGATTGCATGGCATGGACTCGCCGAGTCCGATGAGCAGACTCGGCGAGTAGCTTGAAGATTGCCCTTAGATCGTCCAGTGAGTGGTCCAGTCGAGTCATGGGTTGACTCAGTGAGTCAGGGCGAGTTAGGAAGGGTGGTCAGTGGACTGAGTCGAGCTGGGACTCGCCGAGTTGTTCTTGGAAGTCGGCGAGTTGAGTTGGGGTGGCCCCGCGATTCTGCCAGGTGGAACTCGTCGAGTCAGGGGGATTACTCGACGTGTAAAAAGGGGAATCCTAGAGAGTTGGTGAAAACGTCTAGACTCGCCGAGTTGCCCTTGTGCACTCGCCGAGTCCGGTCAAAGTTGACCGTTGACCGTTGACCAGAGTTGACCTGTGTTGACTTCTTAGGGATAGTCAACCTTAGAGATAAAAAGTGTTAATTAGAGTCATGTGATGTTATAGGAGGATTAGATCTCGAAGGATCGAGCACGAGGGATTTCCAGGATTCGTGAGATACCGAGATACACGAGGTGAGTCTTCTCACTATACTTTACCTTGAGTAGGTAACCAGAGTTGTGTGACAGAGTATTTGTATGTTATGTATGCCATATGTTGTACTGCATTATTTCTATGTGATTTATGCTGTGCATGTTTACGGAGTTGGAACCGGAAGGTTCCTAGAGTTAGAACCTGAGGGTTCACAGAGTCTGGGTGCACGGACCCATAGAGTTATAGCCTCGAGTGGCTAATATGTGTTTTATGTGTGGTATTTTGGGGAACTCACTAAGCTTCGTGCTTACAGTGTTAGTGTTGTTGTTTCAGGTACTAGCGATGACCGTGGGAAGGCGCCGGCTTGATCCGTACACACACAGGGGATTTTGCTATACTTGTGATCTTGGGATTTTGTATGATGTGAATTGAGATTTAAACTTGATGTTTTTATGAAAAGTTAATGGGAAATGTTTTTATAAATTGTGAAAAATTATTTTGAAATTTACGGTGTTACAAGTTGGTATCAGAGCCTTGGTTTGAGGGATTCGAGTACACCTTCGGGCGTATTTGAACTCAAACTGAGGATTTGAGATGTATTTTCGAAAAGAGTAAAAGATTTTTGAAAAACGCAGAGCAAGAGATGTGTGTACGATCAGTCAGCGCCCGAACGGTGATTTCCCAAAATACCTTTATATTATGTGATATTGATATTGATATGATGTATCTGCATGCTAGAGTAGGCGAGGTATTACTATTAGGATTAGAGTGGCCTGATTTGTGATGCCTTAGCCTAGGGAGAGGTGAGCTGCTACGAGATGCTTGAGAGTGAGTAGGTAGCAGTGAGGGTCTTATGAGAGATCTATTAGAGAGTGGTTTACGCATGATAGAGTACTTGGGACTTAGGATCCGAAGAGGAGGACTTGGAGTGTATTCTAGTGCGGTGCGGACAGTAGTATTGGGCCCGTACTACTAGAAGCACCGGAGCGGTGTGCAGCCCAAGTAAGAATCTTTGGAATGCCAAGAATCAAGGAGAGAAGAGTTGACGAGTGTGAGTATGCTCGTGTGGATTCTAATTTATCGTATGTTGTATTTCAGAGGTAGATCATGGTGAGGACACGTTTGATGCCCGAGAGCAGTGGTACCAGTGAGGAGGAGATCCGCCGGATCATTCAGGAGGAGGTGGCTGCGGCCATCAGGGTAGAGATACCGGAGATGTTTGGGTCTATAAAGACCACATTGATTGAGACGTTTGATGAGCGTTATGCCGCTCTTTCTAAGGCTGCTGCTGCAGCGGCTACCGCAGCGATTGCTGCTGTGACGCCGCAGGGTGGTGATGCGTTGTTGTTCCGCGAGTTCAGCAACACAAAACCACCAGAGTTTGATGGTACTCAGGATCCGGTGGCAGCTATGAGGTGGATATATGATATTGAGGGGTGTTTCTTCACTTGCTCGTCTCCTGAGCATTTGAAGGTTCAGTTCGCGCTGAACCAGCTTCGCATGGGAGCAAAGGACTGGTAGAAGTTTGTGACGGCGCATTATACACCTGCTAAGCTTTCGGCGGTGACCTAGGAGAGGTTCACTACCATGTTCTGGGATGACTACGTTACCTAGGTGGAGAGGGAGCGTTTAGCACAGGAGTTTCTGACCCTCAAGCAGGGTAGTGAGTAAGTTACAGCGATCACGAGGATGTTCCATGAGAGGGCGATGTTCTGCCCTGAGCACGTGTCCACTGAGCAGGCACGTATGAGCCGTTACTTGAGCATTTTGAGGCGGGATATTCGGGAGTTCGCTGTGAACTCCTCGTACCGGACATTTGCCGAGCTTCAGGCAAATGCCCGGAAGAGGGAGATTGAGCTTGAGACTCTGGCTAGGGAGGAGGCGGAGTCTCAGGGGAGGGATCGGCGACCGACACAGCTGCAGCCGGCAACCAAGCGGGCCAAGCCCGCTGATCCCAGACCAGGGAGCCAGAAGGGCCATACTTGCGGGAAGTGCGGCAAGGGTCATGACGGAGTTTGTCGAGAGGGGTCTTGCTACAAATGTGGCAAGGAGGGGCACATGGCCAAGGACTGCCCAAGGGGTTTGCAGTGTGTTTTTACTGCAACCAGACCGGACACCGGAAGGCCGAGTGTCCGCAGTTGCGCGGAGCATATCAGGGATCTACTCCTGCCGCCATCAGAGCTACAGAGAGTCGGCCTGTGAAGGCCGAGGCGCCGAGAGCTCGAGGGAGAGCCTTCCAGCTGACTGCGGTGGAGGTCCGCGCTGCGCCCGATGGTGTGGCTGGTATGTTTCCTTTCATGTATTTATTTGGATGTTGAGATACTATGCTTATATTATGTTATGCGTAGGTACTTTCCTTGTGAGCTCTGTACCTGCTTTAGTGTTATTTGACTCGGGTGCGAGTCAGTCTTTTGTATCTTTGGCCTTTAGTCAGCGTATCAGTGTTAGTCGTGAGGCATTGAGTCGACCTCTGAGAGTTTCCATAGCTGACGATAGAGTGATTTGTGCCACGGAGGTTCTCCGGGGATGTGTTTTAGAGATTTTCGGGGTTGAGTTTCCGATTGATCTGATTCCTATTGCGATGGGAGATGTCTGTGTCATTGTGGGCATGGACTGGTTGAGCCGATTCGGCGCGGTTATCGATTGTGAGCGTCAGCTGGTGACCATACGAAACCCTAGTGGAGGAGTTCTTTCAGTGTACGACGAGGGTACACGTCCAGGATCAGCTTTTTGTTTGGCCGCTAGGGCGAGGCAGTGTCTACAGCAGGGCTGTAAGGGTTTTGTGGCGCATGTGATGGATACGCGAGCAACTTCCGAGAGACCGAGTTCAGTTGAGGAGGTACCGGTGGTGCGTGAGTTTCCATATGTTTTTCCCGAGGAGTTGTCGGGTGTGCCTCCTGTGAGGCAAGTGGAGTTTGGTATTGATTTGGTTCTGGGGACCGCACCTATCGCTAAGGTGCCTTATCGTCTTGCACCTCCAGAGATGCAGGAGTTATCCTCGCAGCTTCAGGAGTTGCTGGGGAAGGGATTTATTCGGCCGAGCAGCTCGCCGTGGGGAGCACATATTCTCTTCGTCAAGAAGAAGGATGGTTCACACCGGATGTGCATTGACTACCAGGAGTTGAACAAGCTGACGGTCAAGAACCGTTACCCGTTACCGAGGATCTACGATTTATTTGATCAGTTGCAGGGACCATCTTGGTTCTCCAAGATCGATTTGAGGTCGGGATATCATCAGGTGAGAGTGCGGGATGAGGACGTCCAGAAGACCGCGTTCAGGACGCGATATGGGCATTATGAGTTTGTGGTGATGCCTTTTGGGCTCACCAATGCCCCGGCTGTGTTCATGGATCTCATGAACAGGGTATGCAGGCCGATGTTGGATCGGTCGGTGATTGTATTTATCGATGATATTCTGGTATATTCGAGATCTAGAGAGAAGCATGAAGAGCATTTGAGGGAGGTCCTTGGGGTTTTCAGATCGGAGAAGCTTTATGCAAAGTTCTCCAAGTGTGATTTCTGGTTACGGGAGGTCCAGTTCCTTGGACATCTCGTTAATCAGGAAGCGATATTGGTCGATCCGGCCAAGGTTGAGGCGGTGATGAGTTGGGAGGTGCCAAAGTCACCCTCTGAGATCAGGAGTTTCCTTGGATTGGCAGGGTATTATCGGAGATTTATCAAGGATTTCTCCAAGATCGCAGTGCCACTCACCAGATTGACCCGAAAGGGTGTTGCATTTTCATGGGGTCCCGAGCAGCAGACCTCCTTTGAGACACTTCGCCAAAGGTTGTGCGAAGCCTCGGTATTAGCTCTCCCGGAAGGGATGGAGGATTTTGTAGTATATTGTGATGCATCGATTTTGGGGCTGGGTGTGGTGTTGATGCAGAGGGGACATGTGATAGCATATACATCGAGGCAGCTGAAGCCTCATGAGACGAGATATCCCACACATGATCTAGAGTTGGGGGCAGTAGTGTTCGCCCTCAAGATTTGGCGTCACTACTTGTATGGGGTTCGGTGTACGATATACACAGACCATAAGAGTTTGAAGTACTTGATGGATCAGCCCAACCTAAATATGCGGCAGAGGAGGTGGTTAGATGTGCTCAAGGATTATGATTGTGAGATCATGTACCACCCCGGCAAGGCCAATGTGGTGGCCGATGCGTTGAGCCGCAGGGCGGAGAGCACTCCACTGCGAGATGTATGTTTGAGATTGACCGTGATAGCTCCGGTATTGGATGCCATTCGTGGGGCACAGGCCGAGGCTGTGCAACCGGAGATGCAGAAGAGGGAACGGGTCGTTGGTTTTGTTTCAGAGTTCGTTACGGATGGTCGAGGGCTTATGACTTTTCAGGGTCGGATTTGGGTACCGTTTGTGGGCGGTACGCGTACTACTTTGATGGAAGAGGCTCATCGGTCGAAATTATCGATCCATCCGGGGGCTACAAATATGTATTTGGATTTGAGGAAAGAGTATTGGTGGCCCTGTATGAAGAGGGACGTCGCCTGGTTTGTTGAGAGGTGCTTGACCTGCCGCAGGGTTAAGGCCGAGCACCAGAGACCGCATGGCAAGTTGCAGCCATTGGAGGTTCCCGAGTGGAAGTGGGAACAGATCACTATGGATTTCATCACCAAATTGTCGAGAACTGCCAGAGGAGCTGATGCAATTTGGGTGATTGTGGATAGGTTGACGAAGAGCGCTCACTTCCTTGCCATCAGTGAGAGTTCTTCAGCGGAGAAGTTGGCGGAGATATATGTGAGAGAAGTGGTATCTCGACATGGGGTGCCGATCTCGATTGTTTCGGACCGTGATGTGCGTTTCACTTACAGATTCTGGAAGAAATTTCATGAGGAGTTGGGTACTAGATTGCATTTTAGTACCGCATATCATCCCCAGACAGACGGTCAGAGTGAGCGGACGATTCAGACGCTTGAGGACATGCTTCGAGCATGTGTGTTGGATTTCGGGGGTAGCTGGGATGCGTATTTACCCTTGGCAGAGTTTTCCTACAACAACAGCCATCATTTGAGCATTGGTATGCCACCCTTTGAGCTGTTGTATGGTAGGAGGTGTCGGACCCCCATTTGTTGGGGAGAGCTGGGCAGAGAGTGATGGGCAGTACAGAGATCGTGCTTCAAACGACAGAGCAGATTCAGCAGGTCAGACAGAGGTTATTGACCGCCCAGAGCCGACAGAAGAGTTATGCAGACAGACGCCGGTCCGAGCTTGAGTTTCAGGTCGGCGACTTCGTTCTCCTGAAGGTCTCTCCTTGGAAAGGAGTGATTCGATTCAGGAAGAGGGGCAAGTTGGGGCCCCGGTATATTAGGCCATTTCATGTGATTGCGAGGGTAGGCCGGGTAGCCTATCGTTTGGAATTGCCAGCAGAGTTGGGGCAGATCCACGACACTTTTCATGTGTCGCAATTGAGGAAGTGTATAGCCGATGAGTCGGCAGTGGTTCCATTAGAGGATATTCAGGTGGATGCGAGCCTGAATTATGCCGAGAGACCAGTGGCCATCAGAGATCGGAAGATCAAGGTTCTGAGGAACAAGGAGGTACCTCTGGTGTTGGTTCAGTGGCAACACCGGAAGGGATCGGAGATGACCTGGGAACCGGAACGCGAGATGCGAGAGCAGCATCCGGAACTATTTTCAGAGCGAGACTTCGAGGGCGAAGTCTAGTTCTAGTGGGGGAGAGTTGTAACAGCCCGGATTTCCAGGTATCTTTTATGTTTATGATTTTGGTGTTTTGAGAGGGGACTCGACGAGTTGGAGCTCAGACTCGCCGAGTAGGATCGAGGTTCTGGACGCGGGATTCGCCTGGACTCGGCGAGTCCGTGCTGTTTAATGAAACCCTAATTTCTCGGGTTTAGGACCTATTTAAAGGGCCTTATGGCCTTCATTTGTGCTCAACAGTCCATAGAGAGAAACCCTAGAGTGCTTGAACGTTTTGAGAGAGAAAGGAAGCATTTCTTGACCTTTGTGTGTTGTTTAGCAAAGGAGAGGGAGGTTCTAGCCAAGAGGAAGCAAATGAGGTTGCTATACTGTGGATTTGAAGCTTAGATCATCGATCTAGAGGTATGATTTCGGCTCATCTTCTGTTTTGTGGAGTATAATTGGATTTAGGGTTTCTTGTGGCCTTTGTTGGGTTGATTTGATGGCCAAATAGTCCCTTGCTAGTGATGAGGCTTTGGATCTGGATCCATAGAGGTCCAGAGAGCCTCATTCATCAAGCTTTATGAAGAACAATGGAGGTTATGACCTTGAGTTGTGGCATTTGTTGATAATTCTTCATATATGGTCATATAGAGGTTGTATGTACACCAAGATAGGGGCTTTACGTGGTGAATCAGTCTAGGAAGGCCAGATCTATGAATTGATGGAACAGATCTGACCTTAGAAGCGAGTTTGAGTGATTGCATGGCATGGACTCGCCGAGTCCGATGAGCAGACTCGGCGAGTAGCTTGAAGATTGCCCTTAGATCGGCCAGTGAGTGGTCCAGTCGAGTCATGGGTTGACTTAGTGAGTCAGGGCGAGTTAGGAAGGGTGGTCAGTGGACTGAGTCGAGCTGGGACTCGCCGAGTTGTTCTTGGAACTCGACGAGTTGAGTCGGGGTGGCCCCGCGATTCTGCCAGGTGGAACTCGTCGAGTCAGGGGGATTACTCGACGTGTAAAAAGGGGAATCCTAGAGAGTTGGTGAAAACGTCTAGACTCGCCGAGTTGCCCTTGTGCACTCGCCGAGTCCGGTCAAAGTTGACCGTTGACCGTTGACCAGAGTTGACCTGTGTTGACTTCTTAGGGATAGTCAACCTTAGAGATAAAAAGTGTTAATTAGAGTCATGTGATGTTATAGGAGGATTAGATCTCGAAGGATCGAGCACGAGGGATTTCCAGGATTCGTGAGATACCGAGATACACGAGGTGAGTCTTCTCACTATACTTTACCTTGAGTAGGTAACCAGAGTTGTGTGACAGAGTATTTGTATGTTATGTATGCCATATGTTGTACTGCATTATTTATATGTGATTTATGTTGTGCATGTTTACGGAGTTGGAACCGGAAGGTTCCTAGAGTTAGAACCTGAGGGTTCACAGAGTCTGGGTGCACGGACCCATAGAGTTATAGCCTCGAGTGGCTAATATGTGTTTTATGTGTGGTATTTTGGGGAACTCACTAAGCTTCGTGCTTACAGTGTTAGTGTTGTTGTTTCAGGTACTAGCGATGACCGTGGGAAGGCGCCGGCTTGATCCGTACACACACAGGGGATTTTGCTATACTTGTGATCTTGGGATTTTGTATGATGTGAATTGAGATTTAAACTTGATGTTTTTATGAAAAGTTAATGGGAAATGTTTTTATAAATTGTGAAAAATTATTTTGAAATTTTCGGTGTTACAAAAATCATCCACAGTAACTAGAATGTACCTTTTCTTGTTAAGAGTAGCAACTGTCGAAGGACCACATAAATCAATATGCAAGAGTTCGAGGGGTTCAACAATCTTTGAATCTATTGTGATTGGATGACCTTGTTTGTATTGTTTTCCTACTTCGCATGATGCACACAAACTGTCATTATCATATTTAAGAATGGGTAAACCTCTTACCAGATCTTGTACAACAAGTTTGTTGATGTTTCGAAAATTGAGATGTGATAACCTCCTGTGCCATAACCAGCTTATATCGGCAGCAGCCTTCGTAAGTAAACACACAGCAGGTTTGCCAACAATTGGAACTATATCCAATGTAAACATATCACCTTTTCGTTTCGACTTGAGTAAAACTTCTTTTGTCTCAACATTCGAAATGACACTTCCTTCTTCATTAAAAATAACTTGATTGCCAGTGCCCACAACAAGTTGTGAAACACTTATCAAATTGTGTTGTAAACCTTCAACAAATGCAACTCGATTGACAGTGAAAGTGTCATTCGTTATCTTTCCATAACCCTTGACTTTGCATTTATGATTATTGCCAAACTTAACCACTCCTCCATTTTCTAAGCTTCGAAAATCACGCAAGTTTTCCTTCTTCCCAGTCATGTGACGTGAGCAACCACTATCGATATACCACTTGTTATCATATTGCTCGTCACAAAGTACCTGCGATTATTGAAAAAATTTAGGTACCCAAGACTTGTTGGATCCATTCATATTAGGTTTGTTTTTCAATTACAAAGTACAACCATTAACTCAATCACAAACTTTTGTTTTGAAACTGTCAGTAAATTTAACATTTTCATTCGAAGGATCAGATATATGAGTTTTTATTGTTTTTAAATTTTCATTGATTATACCCTTACCATTTTGAGTTTGTGATGTTTCACTTTTCGCTTTCGTGACCGGCTGCCAAACTTTAACTGAAATGTTTGATTCTTTGAATGACGAACTACCATTTGTTGAAGGATTTACATGCATTTCATATGCCTCATGTATCTGTTCTTTCGAAAACTTACTTGATTGATACATTTTTCCCTTTCCTTCCAACCAATGATCAATATTTCTTTTAGTAGTTATACCTTTTGCATTTGAGATTTTGTCAGCTTGCTTCTTCGAAAGATTATAACATTTTGCTGAACTTGGAACATAATCCACTTTTGGTTTCGATAGATAAGACTCATGATATGAAGTATTAAGTTGTGATTTTGAAATATGTTTTTCAACCTTTTTCTGAAAAAATTTTCTTGGAAGTGTTGTTTTTGTTCCATTTGAAACGTTTATTTTAATATTTGAAAATGAAGCATTTTTCTTTTCAAAAATTTGAGTCTTGGATCTTCCTCTAAAAAATTTTCCTTCTTTTGAAAAATTTATTGATGTCATATTTAATGACTCGATAGTTTGCCAAAAAATTGTTTTTCTTGCTTGACGTTTTGAAATATTATTTTCCTTTGAAAAATTTTCAACTTGAGCTTTAAACTCTTTTGAATTCAATTTTATTGCTTTGTTGACTGCCTTAATTTCTGTTTTAACACCTTCTTGCTTCGTGAACACATTTGCAGTTGTGTTAACTATCTTCTTTTCAACTTTCGACTTTTCAACCCATATTCTTTTTGGTTTTTGACGTTGAAATATATATGAATTCTTTGTGAGATTGTTTTCAATTGTGTTTTGATTCGAAAATAAACCTTCATTTGAAGTTTGCTTATTGTCTTCCTCAACCAACTTTTTGAATTCAGGCTTTATATTTTCTACATTGCCTGTTGTTACGAAGACTTGGTTTGGAAACACAATATCATCAGTGCATTTGAAAATTGGATAAACAACAGTATTCAATTCAAGATAATGAGCACCTTTTTCACTAAGAATTTTCTCAAATTCTTGTGTATCCATATAAACTTGATCAACAACCACTCGAGGAATTTCAATTTCCTTCGAACTTTGAATTGACTTCGAATTTGTGTTTTCTTCCTCATTATCACTATCATCGGTTTGACTATCATGTATTTCCACAAACTCCATATCACAAACTTTCGAAGTTGAGGGCTTATCAGTGTCAATTTTTATGAATAAATCTTCACATTTTTCTTTCCCTTTAAAAGAATTTGCTACATTAATGACAGACAATTGAGAACAATCTACATCCTCTAAATCACTAATTTCACTAATATTATCAGAATTATCTTCAATATCAGCAAAATTAGTTTGACAATTAGATGTAGAATTCTCAGTGTTTTTCAAAATTCGAAGTTGTTCTGATTTAGTTAAGGTTTCATTTACAATTTTTACTAAATATTAGCATCAAGATAATCTTCGACTTTAGCAATTCCATATCTATACCTATCATCTGGAACTTTGTTAAAATCATAAATTTCTTTTTCACAATCATATGAAACACTATCTACCTTAGCTCTATCATATGCTAAAAATGGTAGCAATTTTCAGTGTTGTTCCTTACTTATCTCACTCGAATGATGTAATTCAGTTAATTTTCCATACAATCATTTCGCAGAATTACAGAAAATATTTCTCTGTGCTAACAACAAGTTTATTTCCTTTGCTAAACTCTCCCTATCCTCCATAATATTCGACACTTGCAATTCTAAATAATCAACCCTAGTGACTTTTGATTCTAACTTCTTTCTTGTCTCTAGTAATTGATCATTTAACTTTTTAGCTTCATTGCTAGCAGACACAACAATTGAATCAAAGTAAGTAACAGTTTCATCAAAAGATACTAACTCAGAATTATATGCAGAAATTGGAATATTAAAGGATTCAAGAAGTTTACGTACCTTGGTAGTCATGGGCGACCTGTCGGTAGACTTCAATACGAAGCACTGCCCACGTACTTCGTAATTCTCTTCTTCATCTGAATCTTCTTCAACTTTTGCATACATGGCCCCGTGTGTTGGATTCTTCATTTCTTCATCGTCTGAACCTGAGGACCATATTTGATATGTGTCATCCGATTCAGTTTCTCCATAAGCCACCAACGACAAATTCTTTGCCTTCGACTTTACTTCCTCCAGTTTCTCAGTGTAATACACTTCATCCTTTGTTTTATTTTTCTTTTCCTCCTTCTTTCTCAACAAGCAATCTACTGCCAGGTGATTTGCACCATAGCAATAATGGCAATTAATCCCTGTATCACCTTTCAACATCTTCTTCATTTGCTCCATTTCACTCTTCGAATCCGTCTTCACTTCTTTCTTCTTTTCATCCACTCTATTTTTGTTCTCAAAACTACCCTTCGAATCTGATGAATTGTTCTTTAGATTAAAAGGTTTCTTAAAAAATTTCTTTACTCGATTGTTTGAGTAAAATGCAACAGCCTCATCATCAGAAAACCTTCTTGTTCATCAGACTTCGATTTTTCATTCTCTCTTTCTGAAACCTTCGAAACGAGTGCCAATGGTCCACCAAGACTTGCTATCGCTTCCTCAGCTATTTCATTAACCTCATTTTCATGAGATTTCAATTGATTGTACAAGTCATTCAAAGTCGAAGTATCAAAACTCTGTTGGTTTTTCACCATCATACTCACACTCCTCCATTCCTTTCGAAGTCCTATTACAAATATCAAGTTATACTCCATTGATGACCTTGTAATACCATAACGATTACAACGATAGATTAACTCGTTGAACCGATCATAATATACTTCAATGGATTCAGATTCTTTCTGTTTGAAATCTTTGAGTTCCACCAGGCATTGTTTCACAGATGTGATCTTCGTCTTTTCACTTCCTTGAAATTTGTCTTTGAGATTGTTCCAGATTTCTTTAGCTATTGTGCATGTTCTGACATAATTGTACACAACAGGAGGCAAGGCACCTCTTAATTCCCTCATGCATTTGTTCTCCAGTTGTTTTAAACGATTGGATTGATTGTCTACTTTCGAACTGCTTGAAGACACACCGATTGGCTGAACTGTTGCAGGTTGATTGATTTCTCTTGAAATGCATTTCCATAATTCTTCATCCAATCCGTTCAAGTAATCTTGCATACAATCTGCCCACTGATCATAATATTCTGGAATAAGCATCGGAATTTTTGTGGATGAACCAAGAAAATGAGAAAATGATGTCATGGAATTCAGATTGAATGACGCCATTTTTGTACGGACAAAAATTTCAAGATGATACAAAAAATTTGAGAATTTTGAAATCAAATTGTATATTTCAAATCAGAATCACACAACAAACACTCGATTCACAAATATGTTCGCAGAATCAAATCCTAGATTTAGATCAAAAAGAATTTTTCACACTCAAAAAGAACGGAAATTTTTTGAATCAAACAGTAGATTTAAAAATCTTTTTGAACGTATGAAAATCAGATCACCGATAGGATTCCTGCTCTGATACCAATTGATGAGATTAGTAATCGAGTTTGAATCAAATTCAAGTATGAATTCAGGAAGAGTAATAACGATGAATACGAAAGTAAATAGAATATTTGTTCAGATCGTATTATACTTTTGAGTTTACAGATTACAATGAATAATCTGTAAAGACTGAGTGAAAAGCGATTCCTAATCACTTAGTACAGACCCCTATTTATAGGAGAACAAAAGCATAAAAATATTAAGGACTAGACATTAAGACTATTCTTTATAATGCCTTAGTACAAATAACATTACATCCGAAGACACCTTCTTACGAAGACAAAATATACTTCGTAACAATCTAACTGACTCTTCGACTATTACAACATTTAAGCCCTAACAGTAAAGTAATAATTTAATGCCTTTGATCTCTTCAATTCCAAGCTTATAGTTGAATTTCAAAAACCACAGCTTCTAAGAACCTCTCTAGCCTCCAAAAGTCATCCAAAGCCTCCAACAAAAGTTAGGGTTTCGGGAATAAATAATCTATATGTAGATTCCAAAAATCAGCTCCAACTCGTTGAGTTTTAGGGACAAAATCGTCGAGTTTTTTACTTAAAACGTGTGTACAACAATGCACTAATTTATTGGGAATTTTCATCTCAACTTGTCGAGTGTTTGGACCTAACTCGTCGAGTTCGTTTAGAATCAACATTTTCTCAAAACATAAAAGTCGTCTGAAATTGCATCTAGTTTTCAAAACATCTTGAATCTCGTCACTTGGAGTTATGATTCATGATATATGGCCAAAATACTAACAAGGGGTCAAGCTATCTAGCAACATCCTTCTTTCTTCAAAATCCAAGATCCAAGCTTCCAATCACCAATTCCGCTTCCTTTTCCTTCTGAGCATGTCTTTGTTGCTAAAATGAGATTTTAAACTAATTACATACCTTTTGTTCATTATTTGAGACATAAACAACATAAAATAGTAAGATAATGGATGAATTTTATGATTAAAGATGGCCATATCAACGTGTCTAGATGATAATTTCCCTTAGTGATACATCGCCATAGATCCTTATCAATCCCAGTGAGGTAGTATACCATGTGATCTGCCCATTGCTCGTAGTACTCTAGATAACATTGGAATTTTAGTAGAAGATCCAAGAATATGAGAGAAATTGGACATTGGGTTCATGTTGAAATTCACCATTGTTGTACGGACTGAAATGACGAATAGATTCATAAAATGAAATCTAACGGATGATTCTTTCAGAAAAAGATCAGAGAACACTTGATTTTTCAAAATAAAAGCAAAATCGAAACAACTCAGCTGATTAGATCAGTTTTTCTTAATCAAAAGTGAGGAAATTTTTTAAAATGGAAATAACGATTCAAAACTTTTGAAAACAATGAAAAAACCAAAAAACAACTGAATGAATCCTACTTTGATACCAAATGTAGTTTGTATGAATCGAGTATTAAGAACGAAATCAAAGTACACAATGAATTAAGAACAAATATGTAAAAAGAATATGTGTGGCTCTTTGATTACGAATAAAAGAACACAAGAGTACAGAAATAGTAAAGTGAACTTGCTCTCAAAAAGTAGTCTCGAATCCTATACTTTCCCTATTTATAGGGACATACAGATGCGTACAAAAAAACATAAGGACTAGACATGAGATTTGTGACCTCTAACAATGCCTTATATAATACATACATTCAAAATACAACACAATGACTTCGAAACTAACTAGGCCTAACTATACTTCGACACCTCACTACATACTTCGAACCTTACAATAGTTCGATGGTCATAATTTTGAGCTACTACTAGAGAGTTAGGATAATTTAATAGATTGCTATTACTCTTCGAAGATGTTTAGAAATATAGTTTTTCCTTTCAGCATTGTAAGGACAAGTTCCAAATTTCATTTTATTTCAATAAAAGTGAAGTTTTGGTTTATGTGGTTGTCTTATTTCATTTCCCTTCAATGTTATAAATGAAAATGTTTGTTATGTTTCTAATAATAGTAATATTAATTGTGGATTTAATTCTTATGATGTCGCTTGTAGTAATCTCATAATTAACCAAGTGAAAAGAAATATCATCACCAACTGGACAGATACTTAGTGTTGTACAAGTAGAATTTGATAATATATGAGAATCTTGTTCATTTCAAATGATGACTTAATTCATTCCTCACATGCTTATGTGAAGCAAGTGAATGAGTAATGGATCTAGTACATGTTGATATCCACCACAAGGGACGGTAACTCTATTCGTCATGATTTATTAATGTCTTAGTAAATATGACTGTGTTTATAAGATTTAACAAAATTATAATACTCTTGAAAAGATTTAAAGAGTAATAAAACGAATAGAAGAATCTATTAGGAAGAAAGATAAAAGATTCTCTAATCTGAAAAGAAAGGAGAGTGCTTTAGTATCATGTTTTATGATCATCTTAGTAATTGTGGAGTTGTATCACATAATCCTCCAAGTACATCTTAGTGCAATTATATGTCTAAGAATTGGAATCGTACATTGTTGGAAATGGTTCGATCATAGACGAGTCATGCTTTATTCTAAATCAAATTTTAGAGCCATGCTCTAGTAACTATAAATCATATCTTGAAACTCATTTCAAACTAGTAAGGTTGAAAACACCTTGAAATGTGTGGAGTAAATTTTTTTGTTACTCTAGCACATATAGAACTAGAGTTGTGATGTTTTCGTTAATAGAGAAATAAAAGATAAATTGAGATATATTCTATGAAGTATTTTCTTGTTGAGAATCCACATGAATTTTTTGAATATTTGTTTTAGATCGTCAAGGAATGTTCCTTGAGAGAAAAACTCACATTTCAAGAAGTCAGTTGGAGTCATGTTGATCTTGATGTTGCAAGAGTCAACGGATAATGATCCTTTTAGATATCACTAGCATGTAACCTGAAGTTGATAAACTGTTGTGTTTAAGGTGACACGTTCTTTTTCTATGCACTTCAAGTTAAGTTGGCAATTCTTATGAGTTCTATGTTCTACATTTAACTACAAAAACAAAAATGCATTGTTCAGTGAAAGTATATTGGTCAATTTAGGTAAGCTACTAACAACACGGAATCATTGGTAGACCCTTAAGCTACCAGAAGGCATGAATAAAAAAGTAGAGAAGTTCAGTGCATGAAGGAAAACTGATTTTGAATTTAGTTTGTCCTCAACTTTGTCTTATGGCTATAGGATGGAAATGATAAATCCACATAGATGGGAACGTATGCACCTTCAAATCTGGGTGGCTAAAGGCTTCACTCTAATTCATAAAAGTGATTATGATGAAATATTTTCGTTGATATATTTTAAAGATCTGATAAAAATCAATATGGATATTCTTGGTATTAATTGCATTCTCAAATTCACAACATGATTACGACATCCATCTTCATATTTCGAATTGTAAGGAATGACAATTAATTATTTAAACTTTCAAGAGATATGTTTATCATGTCTTGAAAGGGTTTGAAGACATATGATATTCAAACAGAATGCATAAGCTTGAGAATTTTAATTGGATACTTAACGAATCATCGCTAAAAAGCATTTTACAATTACATGAGAAAGTCAAAGGGTATTGATTTCTAGAAGTCCAGTTGATTTCTCAGTACGTCTCGAAGCTATTAGGAGCATATTTTTATGATTGCATGTTGACAATACTATCCATAGGGAACAATGTCTCTAATTTACAGTTACAAAAGTTGGGAACTGTTTTGTTATAGTTGACATAAAGAAGAGGGTACTCATACTTAGTTTCGAATCTAAAGGTTAGGATTGTATTGGACTTAGTCAAAGACATATATGAATAGCATGTTGAAATACTTCAACCTTGGAGATTCTATATATGGAAATATTATATAAAGGAGATGAACATATATTGGACCCTTGTATTAATGAGTTAAGTCACTTATGCTTTGGATATAGGATCGATCACATCTGCTATAATATTTGCTTGTTATGTTTTTAAATGCTTTTAGCATTATGTTAGAAGGATTAGAATTTCATCTAATTGAAGTTGTGATACAAATGTCAAGAATGTTCTAAGGTTTTACCAAAGAATTGGTTGCTTGTGGATAGTGGGAGTATGCTATTGTTAAGACGGACCATAGTGACACATTTTGGATTGAGATGATTCTTTGTCAAAATGTTGATCATATGGGAATATGAAATTTCTTCCATAATGGAAGATGTTGTTAAATCTACATGTGAGTTGGAAAGTTTAATGTAAGAGATGGGTTTACGGAATGTAACTTAAAACTGAGACATTATAACCTTGGAATTCTTTCAAGTAACAAATTCCAGTGGAACCTTTTATAATATCGAAGGCTCAGTCTTTGTGACTATAGAACCTCAACATCATAGAAAGACGATGCATGTAAAGTTGGAATCCCACTACATCTTCGATAATGAGAAGAATTTGCAATTGTGAAATGTGCATCATTGGAATAATGTCCAGTAGAACGATTCACAAAGTAAGGACCATGGAGAGGCATAATATTCATGTTCATAATGTAGCACCTGGTTCCTAGTACGTAAAATTTATCTAAGTATTTTACATTTTTAGCCTTGGACTCGGCGAGTTGTAGGCCCAACTCGCCGAGTGGAGACGGGTTTGGGAGCACGTTTAAGTTGGCGACTCGGCGAGTCCTCGCTGTCTGATGAGACCCTAAATTTCAAGGGTTTGCACCCTATTTAAACCAACCTTGTGCACCCCAACCATGCCCCCTTCACCCTCAGAGCTCCCAACATCGTTCAAACCCTTATTCCTTGTGAGATTGAAGTGCTTTGGTGTGTTTCTTGAAGATTTTGAGAAGAAAGAAGAGTAGATCAAGAAGAGAACAAGGAGGCCAGGCATCCTTGTGTTATCTCAGTAATTTCCTTGAGTTATAACTCAGTTTCCCTCTGTTTTCATGCTTATAGTCCCTTATACCTCCATTAAAGTCCTCCTTGAGCCATTTCCAAGCTTGTTCATGAATTAGGGTTTGTAATAAGATGATTAACCCTTAGATCTAGGCATGATTGAGCTCCAAGAGCTCAGATCTACTGCCTTTATGGAGCCATATAGCATGAAAGCCCTAGATCTACTCTTTTAGTGCATTTTGAGCCCTAAAACCCTCATTGGTGTTTATTTACACGTAAAGTTGGAAACTTTACGTGTTAATCAGGCCCTAGAAACCCAGATCTATGTATGGCATGAGCTGGATTAGAGCAAAATCGAGTATATAGTGTTTTCATGCGAAAGACTCGGCGAGTCGTTCATCGGACTCGGCGAGTCGAGTCGCGAGTCCCCGAGTTTTCCCCCTTTTCGTGTTTGCGGAGTGGAGTAGTGAGTCATGGGGTGTGACTCAGTGAGTCGGAAGCCAGACTCACCCATGAAGGAACTCGGCGAGTCAATGCCCTGACTCGGCGAGTCCAAGGCAATCTTCTTGCCTCAAGAACAGACTCGGCGAGTTGTTCATACAACTCGGCGAGTCTCAGCATAGAGTCTTCTTCGGATGAAGACGAACTCGACGAGTTGTTCATACAACTCGGCGAGTAGGATGAAGGACGTTTGGACATCATTTCAGAAGGAAACTCGTCAAGTCGATGCCAAACTCGACGAGTAGAGACGGGGCTATGGTCAGACAAAGGGATAGGGACTCGGCGAGTTGGCAGGCCAACTCGGCGAGTCGGGTCAACTGGAAGTTGACTTTGACTTTGACTCTTGGCTTGGTTAGGGGTAAATGGTCATTTTACCCTAAGGTCTATTAGCAGTATTTGACTGAGTGTTTTGTGGGTATTATAGCCGGAGGATTTCCGGGGCAACAACAGCATAAGACAGTCAGTTCCCACGCAGATCAGCAGCTACTTTGAGGTGAGTTACCTTCCAGTAGCGGTGGGTCTACGGCCACAATGCCGGCCCACCAGTAGGAGTTGTATGATAGATGATTGTCTCTATGATATTCATCCAAGGTTGCTACTACCTATGTTATGTTTATGTGCTAGTATGATATGATGCTATGTGGTATGTGTTATGTGGTAACAGTAGGGGTGAAATAGTCCCCAGTATCCGGTCGTGAGGACCGAAGGGGTAGGTCGGGCACCCAGATATGCCCGGCAGTATCTAGTCGTAAGGACCGAAGGGGAGACCAGCACCCAAATATGCTAGTCAGTATCCGGTCGTGAGGACCGAAGGGGAGGCCAGCACCCAGATATGATAGGCAACATCCGGTCGAGAGGACCGAAGGGGTAGGTCGGGCACCCAGATATGCCCAGCAGTATATGTATGTTATGTGATTATATGGTATGTGGTACAATGGGGGAACTCACTAAGCTTCGTGCTTACAGTTTTCAGTTTTGGTTACATGTACCTCTTCTTCGAAGGGGAAGGGGCTGGCGCGGTAGCGGCCCATCACATACATGCCTTGTATTCCGCACTATGAGACGCTCTTGGGAATTTGTACTCTGACATTGTTATGTTCTATAAAATGTTTTTCACGACATGCGATAACTTTTATGAAACGATATGACTGGTGAATGTTTTAATTCTAATGTTTGCTAAATATATGTTTTGAAAATGAAATTTTTGGCTCGTATTTTTGGGACATTACAAGTTGGTATCAGAGCCCTGGTTTGAGGGATTCGGACACACCTTTGGGGGTGTCTGAACTCAAATCCAGGGATTAAAAGATTTTAAAGCAAAAAATATTTTCTAAAAAGCTAAGTAAAGAGTTTTAAGAAAGAACGAAGTGTGTGATGTGCGCGACCGGCCGAGCTTAAGTAAGTATTCCCAAAGTACCCATACCAACTTATGTTATGTTTATCAGTTTCAGCAGAACAACATGCTAGAATAGGACTAAGTATCTAGAAGTGATGCCTTATGTGCTTCAGTGTATGAAAATTTCATGCTAGAATTGAGTAGACAGCAGTAGGATATCCTGTTAGGGTTATGCCTGATAGTATGAGTTTAGCATTGTATGCTAGTTCAGCTTTTCTCTATGAGGACAGATTTGCTTGAGATTGTTCCCTTTTTGTCTGAATTCTGCTTGCTTTGTGCTTCGTGGGACTCTAAGTGATGGGAGTTAGACATTAGGTGAATACGTCACATCACATGTGATCAGGGTTGAATAATCTTAGAGTGTTGGATTTGGCCCTATTGCGCAGCTCTTGTCTGAGTCTAACCGTTGAAGGGCAAAGTCTGTTACTCAAGGGATTATTTGAGCCTCACCACATGTGATGGTATTCAGGCAATGACTAATTGACATTACAAGGAGGCCTTCAGCAGTTGAGGACCAGGTAGGGTGGAGTTAGAGATTTTCCTGGGTAAAGCCTAGGATGAGTATCTCAGTGATTAGCAGTAGTAAAAAGGACCTGGTGGAGTCAAGGCAGTCCTTGGAGAAGGTACGGATAGATGTGGAAGGTAGTATGGGCCCGTACTACTGAAAGCAGAGGATCCGTACCCGAACCGAGGAAGGCCAAGATAAGACCAGGGAACTTGTAGTAGGTGTGATCCCTCCAGAGGTATCAGTATCGCTAACAATTATTATTTATGTATTTTAGAATGGTGGTACTACGCTCGAGGCCAGCAGTTGGCAGTATAGGAGAGGGATCGGGTTTGGGATCAGGTTCTGAGCTAGTAGATGAGGGGCTACGCGAGTTCATCGCGTCAGAGATCACCAGAGGCATCGTTGATTCGACCCCCATTATCTTCGGGTCGATCAAGGAAGGGATATTGGAGTTAATGGAGGATCGCCTCAGGGCATTCAGGAGCGACATGGCATCTGGCCAGTCGCGATCTCGCACACTGTCCTTCAAGGACTTCCGGGGCAGTGGTGCACCGGATTTTCACGGGGCGAAGGACCCCATAGCTGCCAGACGATGGATTGCAGACATTGAGTCTGCACAGATGATTAGCTTCTGCCCTGAGGGGTCGAAGGTGAGGTTCGCAGCAGGGTGTTTACGAGATCGAGCTAGGGATTAGTGGGAGTCCGTGGGGGACTCGTTGGGAGCCTTGGTTGTCGAGGCTATGAATTGGTCAGACTTCGCGACCAGGTTCAGGGCAAAGTTCGCGCCGGCTGTCGAGCTTCAACAGCTGGCCAGGGCATTCTTGGATATGAGACAGACGACGGAGACTATGGCGTAGATCACCGCCAAGTTCCGAGAGAAGGCGTTGCTGGTGCCCTAGTATGCGGGTGATGAGGATATAAGGAGGACTCGCTATCATGACATGCTACAAGCTGATATTCGGGAGCATGTCAGTTTTTCAGCTTGCCCTACCCTGGACTCTATGATTGCCAGGGCAAGGGAGAGGGAGATAGATCTGGAGCACATCCGAAATAGGAAGGCGGAAGAGGGGCATGTTATGGGGGCTTCGGGGAAGAAGCCCAAGGGATCGGATAAGGGGCCGAAAGGCCAACAGGGGCGGGGCCACTGCAAGAAATGCAGCAAGGCGCATGAGGGAGCATGCAAGATGGGATTGTCAGGTTGCTACAACTGCGGCAAGTCAAGGCAGTTCAGCCAGGATTATACCGCCCCTACACTTGTGATGCAGACGTCTGAGTTTTTGTGTTTCCACTGCAACCAGAGGGGCCACAAGAAGGCCAATTGCCCCCAGTTCACAACATCAGCGCCGGTTAAGGCGCCAGCTCCAGCTACCCTGTGGATTATAGATGGCCGGCAGGGCAAGGCAGAGGCTCCAGTGGTGAGGAGTCGGGCGTTTCAGCTGACTGCAGAAGAGGCATGCGTCGCACCCGATGTGGTGACGGGTATGATTCTTTCCCTCTATTTTATTTTTATGATGTTATGTTATTGATATGTGCCCTGTGTTTATGCGTTAGGATCATTCCATGTGAACGGTATCCCAATTCAGGTGTTGTTTGACTCAGGTGCCACCTGGTCATTTGTTTCCCTTGCGCTTAGCAAGAGGTTTACTGAGTCTTCGGGCATGTTGGATTGCCCTTTAGAGGTAGAGATTGCCGATGATCGATCAGTACAAGCATCAGTAGTGTTCAGGGATTGTGTTCTGAGGTTATTTGAGGAGCGCTATTTGGTGGATTTGGTTCCCATCCCGTTGCAGGGGAACAAGGTGATTATAGGCATGGACTGGTTGAGCCCTAATGGTGCGGTGATAGATTGCGCACAGTAGCTAGTGCGGATCAGGACCCTGAGTGGGGGAGAGTTGGTGATCCGCGGCGAGAGGCCACAGCGTGGACCTGCAGTATGTTCAGCAGCGAAAGCTAGGCGCTACCTTCAGCAGTCGCGTATGTTATGGATACCCGGGAGACGGGTAAAGCGACGGTGAGCGAGGTTCCAGTAGTGCGAGACTACACTGATGTGTTCTCGGAGGAGCTTCCTGGAATACCTCCGGAGCGTCAGGTAGAGTTCAGGATCGACCTAGTTCCTGGTGCGGCTCCGATAGCCAAGGCACCCTATCGGTTGGCTCCTCCCGAGATGCACGAGTTGTCTACGCAGCTGCAAGAGCTGCTAGACAAGGGATTTATTCGACCGAGCAGTTCACCCTGGGGAGCCCCGATCCTATTTGTGAAGAAGAAGGACGGGTCACATCGGATGTGTATCGATTACCGGGAGCTGAATAAGGTGACGGTGAAGAACCGTTACCCACTTCCGAGAATTGATGACCTCTTTGATCAGTTGCAAGGAGCATCTTGGTTTCCCAAGATTGATTTGCGTTCAGGCTATCATCAGATGAGGGTCATGGAGGAGGATGTGTAGAAGACCGCGTTTCGGATGCGTTATGGCCATTATGAGTTCTTGGTGATGCCGTTTGGGCTCACTAATGCTCCTGCCACGTTCATGGACCTCATGAACCGCGTATGTAGACCGATGTTGGATCGGTCTGTGATAGTTTTGATTGATGACATCTTGGCTTATTCCAAGACGCAGGAGGAGCACGAGGAGCATCTGAGAGAGGTTTTGGAGACCTTGAGGAGGGAGAGCTTGTGCGCCAAGTTCTCCAAATGTGAGTTTTGGTTGCGCGAGGTGTAGTTTCTTGGGCACCTCGTCAACCAGAACGGGATTTCAATAGACCCGGCCAAGGTGGAGGCCGTGATGAGGTAGGAGGTTCCGAAGTCTCCATCCGAGATTCAGAGTTTCCTAGGATTAGCACGCTACTATCAGAGATTCATTTAGGATTTCTCCAAGATAGTCGTGCCCCTGACCCGGTTGACTAGGAAAGTCGTGGTCTTTCGATGGGGGCCTGAGCAGCAGGCCGCGTTCAAGGTTCTGAGGCAGAGATTGTGCGAGGCGCCAATCTTAGCCCTGCCGGAGGGTGTAGAGGATTTTGTGGTATACTGTGATGCGTCTATTTCGGGCTTAGGTGCAGTATTGATGCAGAGGGGACATGTCATTGCTTATGCCTCAACGCAGCTGAAGCCTCACGAGGCGAACTACCTGACGCATGATTTAGAGTTAGGGGCGGTGGTCTTCGCCCTCAAGATTTGGCGGCATTACCTCTACGGGGTTCGATGTACCATTTACACGGACCACAAGAGTTTGAGGTTCCTTATGGATCAGATGAATCTGAACATGAGGCATCATCGGCGATTGGACGTGGTAAAGGATTATGATTGCGAGATCCTTTATCACCCGGGGAAGGCCAATGTGGTGGCCGATGCGCTTAGCCGTAAGGCAGCACCGATCAGGGATGTGTGTATGAAGCGGGATGTGGCGTGGTACGTCGAGCGATGTCTGACCTGCAGGAAGGTTAAGGCCGAGCATCAGAGACCGCACGGCAAGATGCAGCCACTGGATATCCCGTTGTGGAAATGGGAAGATATTACGATGGATTTTATCACAAAGCTTCCCCGGACGGCACGAGGAGTAGATTTGATTTCGGTCATAGTGGATCGGTTGACCAAGAGCCCCCATTTTATTCCGATTGAGGAGAGTATCTCGGCCGAAAAGTTGGCCGATATCTACATCAGGAAGATAGTGGCGAGGCACGGGGTGCCAGTGTCAGTGATATCGGATCGAGATGTGCGGTTCACTTCTAGGTTTTGGAAGACGTTTCATGATGAGTTGGGCACTCGTCTACATTTTAGCACCGCCTTTCACCCACAGACGGATGGTTAGAGCGAGCGACTATCCAGACGTTGGAGGATATGTTGCGGGCATGCGTGCTAGACTTCGGTGGTAGTTGGGATACCTATCTTCCCTTGGCTGAGTTCTCGTACAACAACAGCTACCACACGAGCATTGACCGTCCCCCATTCGAGATGTTGTACGGACGGAGGTGCAGGACCCCGATATGTTGGGTGAAGTTGGCCAGAGGGTCATGGGGAGCACCGAGGTGGTGCTCAAGACGACCGAGAGAATCTAACAGGTTCGGAGCAGGCTTCAGACTACGCAGAGTCGACAGAAAAGTTATGCCGACAACCGTTGATCAGACCTGGAGTTCCAGGTCGGGAATATGGTTCTCTTAAAAGTGTCGCCTTGGAAAGGCGTCATCCGATTCAGGAAGCGGGGCAAGTTGGGCCCGAGATACATTGGTCCGTTCAAGGTGCTAGCCCGGGTGGGCAAGGTGGCATATAGGCTGGATCTGCTAGCCGAGCTCAGTCAGATCCACAACACCTTCCATGTCTCCCAGCTGCGGAAGTTCCTAGTGGATGATTCAGCGGTAGTGCTGCTAGAGGATATACAGGTTGATGACAGCCTGAATTACATTGAGCGCCCAGTCGTAATCCTCGACCAGAAGTCGAAGGATCTAAGGAACAAGAGGGTAGAGTTAGTAAAGGTGCAATGGCAGCACCTAAAGGGTTCGAAATGGACTTGGGAGCCGGTGGAAGAAATAATGGAGCATTACCCCGAGCTGTTTCAGGATCGAGCAGCAGACTTCGAGGACGAAGTCTAAAATAAGTGGGGGAGATTTGTAGCACCTGGTTCCTGGTACATAAAATTTATCTAAGTATTTTACATTTTTAGCCTTGGACTTGGCGAGTTGTAGGCCCGAATCGCCGAGTGGAGATAGGTTTGGGAGCACGTTTAAGTTGGCGACTCGGTGAGTCCACATTCTGGACTCGGCGAGTCCCCACTGTCTGAAGAAACCCTAAATTTCAAGGGTTTGCACCCTATTTAAACCAACCTTGTGCGCCCCAGCCTCGCCCCCTTCACCCTCAGAGCTCCCAACATCATTCAAGCCCTTATTCCTTGTAAGATTGAAGTGATTTGGTGTGTTTCTTGAAGATTTTGAGAAGAAAGAAGAGTAGATCAAGAAGAGAAGAAGGAGGCCAGGCATCCTTGTGTTATCTCAGTAATTTCCTTGAGGTATAACTCAGTTTCCCTCTGTTTTCATGCTTATAGTCCCTTATAGCTCCATTAAAGTCCTCCTTGAGCCATTTCCAAGCTTGTTCACGAATTAGGGTTTGTAATAAGATGATTAACCCTTAGATCTAGGCATGATTGAGCTCCAGAGCTTAGATCTACAACCTTTATGGAGCCATATTGCATCAAAAGACATAGATCTACTCTTTTAGTGCATTTTGAGCCCTAAAACCCTCATTGGTGTTTATTTACACGTAAAGTTGGAAACTTTACGTGTTAATCAGGCCCTAGAAACCCAGATCTATGTATGGCATGAGCTGGATTTGAGCAAAATCGAGTATATAGTGTTTGCATGCGAAAGACTCGACGAGTCGTTCATCGGACTCGGGGAGTCGAGTCGCGAGTCCCCGAGTTTTCCCCCTTTTTGTTTTTGTGGAGTGGAGTAGTGAGTCATGGGGTGTGACTCAGTGAGTCGGAAGCCAGACTCACCCATGAAGGAACTCGACGAGTCAATGCACTGACTCGGCGAGTCCAAGGCAATCTTCTTGCCTCAAGAACAGACTCGGCGAGTTGTTTATACAACTCGACGAGTCTCAGAATAGAGTGTTCTTCGGATGAAGACGAACTCGACGAGTTGTTCATACAACTCGGCGAGTAGGATGAAGGACGTTTGGACATCAGTTCAGAAGGAAACTCGTCGAGTCGATGCCAAACTCGACGAGTAGAGACGGGGCTAAGGTCAGACAAAGGGATAGGGACTCGGCGAGTTGGCAGGCCAACTAAACGAGTCGGGTCAACTGGAAGTTGACTTTGACTTTGACTCTTGGCTTGGTTAGGGGTAAATGGTCATTTTACCCTAAGTCTATTAGCAATATTTGACTGAGTGTTTTGTGGGGATTATAGCCGGAGGATTTCCGGGGCAGCAGCAGCAGAAGACAGTCAGTTCCCACGCCGATCAGCAGCTACTTTGAGGTGAGTTACCTTCCTGTAGCGGTGGGTCTACGGCCACAATGTCGGCCCACCAGTAGGAGTTGTATGATAGATGATTGTCTCTGTGATATTCATCCAAGGTTGCTACTACCTATGTTATGTTTATGTGCTAGTATGAAATGATGCTATGTGGTATGTGTTATGTGGTAGCGGTAGGGGGTGAAATAGTCCCCAGTATCCGGTCGTGAGGACCGAAGGGGTAGGTCGGGCACCCAGATATGCCCGGCAGTATCCGGTCATAAGGACCGAAGGGGAGACCCGCACCCAGATATGCTAGTCAGTATCCAGTCGTGAGGACCGAAGGGGAGGCCAGCACCCAGATATGCTAGGCAATATCCGGTCAAGAGGACCGAAGGGGTAGGTCGGGCACCCAGATATGCCCGGCAGTATATGTATGTTATGTGATTATATGTTATGTGGTACAGTGGAGGAGCTCACTAAGCTTCGTGCTTATAGTTTTCTGTTTTTGTTTTAGGTACCTCTTGTTCGAAGGGGAAGGAGCTGGCGCGGTAGCGGCCCATCACACACATGCCTTGTATTCCGCACTATGAGACTCCTGGGAATTTTTACTCTGACATTGTTATGTTCTATAAAATGTTTTTCATGACATGCGATAACTTTTATGAAACGATATGACTGGTGAATGTTTTAATTCTAATGTTTGCTAAATATATGTTTTAAAAATGAAATTTTTGGATCATATTTTTGGGACGTTACACATAACATAGGATGGACTATTGTTATCTAATTCAAGATGTTAGTTAATTACTTGAAATATTGTACAATGAATAAATTTGTAATTGTTTTGGTTATTAACTAATAGGATCTATTTATATTCACTAAGTTTGAAACCATAGTTAATTAGTTTATTATTGTGTTTCAATTTTAATGCATACTTTGCTGAGTAATTTTAATATTATTCAAAAATTTCATGGCCATTCGCACTTTTGGAAGTAAGTAGTGAATTAAGACTGTCATGAATTGATTGTAGATTGTCGATTGAGGTTAAGACATTGTGATTGGAATTTCTATGATATTCTTGAGTACTTTGAATATAGAAATTTTAAGTATTGGGTAAACCCATGCTTAGAAATTACTTCATGGATTTTATCACGAGTAATTCTAAGACGATATATCTACTATTCTTAAGCGGAGATATGTAGTTCTTAGTTTGTGAATCAGTTATGCATTGGTTTACCCAAATGCATCTCATAATTAGGTGTCATAAAGAGTAATTCCATGCATGATTTGGTTCATAAAATGTATGACTATATAGTCAAGGTAATTCATTTTGTTTGCCTTAACAAGAAAATATATATCTTTGGGCCCCTCCATGATTTGTTGTAGACATATGAAGTGCTTGGTCGAGCCCAGACTAAATTGATGTTTTCAATTAGTACTCTGAATTAAGTCGTCATAAATAAGGAAATCAAGAAACATAATCTTGGAATTTCATTTAAAACCCTGAATAAAGTCGTCATAAATAAGGAAATCAAGAAACATAATCTTGGAATTTAAAACCCTGAATTAAGTCGTCAATGAATCTCAAAAGATCTAGGAGTTTCATTTAAAACCTAATTCATTTCAAATTTCATTTTCATGATGAAATTGGGAAATCGTCATTTACCTACCTGGTGAGCACATAGGGTTTTCAACCATCAATAATAATGTTATTATGTTTCATCATCAAACAATTAACCGAATTACGCATCCCCATTATCTTCTCTATTTCTTAAGGATCTACCCTAAGAATTATCTATCATTCACTCATTCATTCCTAAAGACTGTCCTAAGGAATAGGCACAAAGTCCATTGCTGCCAGAGTTTATTTAACAGGCACTAAGTCCATAGCTGCCAGGGTTATTTATTAGGCACTAAGTCCATTGCTTCCAGGGTTTACCTCTTTTATTAACAGTATTATTTTAGGGCGTGCACCCACAATACATGTAAATGGGTTTTTAGAGTACATCCGATGAACATATCGTTCACAACACCTACATGTTGTGAGCATGCTAGCGTTCTACTGGACTGTCTAGAATAGTCTATGGTTGTCATCTATACTCTGCTAGATGACTGGGCCATCGCTTGGGTCATCGCTTATCATAATACTTCATCTCTCATAATCTATATCATCTTTCATTTCTCATCATTCATCTCATCTTTCGTCTACCCATCTTTACCCATCATAATTATAGGTATAAAATATGTATATAGTTTTAATCGAATAAAACATGTATAATTTTTTCATCCAACATAGATATCAAGAACACAGATAATATGCACACATAACATGTGATTTATATTAAATACTTCAGATCTATGTGTAAGATGAAAGTAACTATGCACTCACATGTTAAAGTGATGATTCCAAACTCGGGCAGTGCTTCGCTTCTAACAATTCTATTTTCCTTTGGCGAAATTTAATATCATTACCGCTAGATTTTAGTCTAATATTTATAGCAACTATTTACGAGTGATATTGTTTTATAAGTGTTAAGAAATACTTTTCAACCACTATGTACAGACATGGGCCATACATGAAACACCGGAGGGCAGGACCATTTTGGCATTATAGCTGTTTTAAAATCCAACAGACCTGTACGACCCTTCAACCCAAATTCCCCGTATTGTGAGTAGTTAAAATACATTATAATAACACTTTGTATATTATATTTTATAATACATATATTGTTTATAGGTTCATAATAACAATATCGAACTTAAACATAAGATATACTTAAAGTAGGGTAAGCATAACTCACTTACTAGGAGGTTTGGCTAGGAACCAGGCTCTATGGGGGCAGAACTTCTGAATCGAAAAGCTCTTCTTCTCGGAGCCTTCTGGCGCTCCGGGACTTTCCTCTTAGCACTTGGTAAGTACTAAGGGTTGGGAGGGTTTTAGAGAGAAGTTAAAGAGAGAAAGAAAGGCTAAGGTGTGAAGAGCAATAGAGGACCTCGCTTGCTATTTATAGGAGCTGGCATGCGCAGGTACGCAAGGTATTCCTCGGAACTATGTTGCGCATACAAGGGCTACGCTCCACATATGAGGGGGCACTTGTTGCGATCCGAAGCGAGGCCGTGGGGAGCAAACAAAGGTCCAGATTTGGCCACGTCACCCACCTCGCATCAGCTCATTCCCGATTTCTAAATTTTATAACTTTCGCATATGAGCTCCATTTTTGGCATTCATTATATATCCACACTTTGGTGATGAAGTACTCTACAACTTTCGTTTATACTTCGTCGACTAATTTTGAATTTTTTTTAAAGTTATATTTTAATAGACTTGGACAGTTAAAGTTCGTTAAATATTCATAACCATGTCATCCGACGTCCATTTTCATCTGTATTTATATCGTTCAATTCTTATTAACGATATCTTCAATTCTCATTTAGATTGTATCGGCTAAAAATCGGTCGATCTAAAATTCGAATTCCAGGCTGTACACTTCTTTGCTAAAGTTTAGAAAAATCATAACTTCCTCATACGAAGTCAGACTTGGACGTTCTTTTTATGCACGCTCTTGATTTAACGTATACTACAACTTTCGTTTACATCGCTAAGGCTAAAAAGTATTTTATCGAAAACTCAGTTTTTACGATTCTTAGTGTCATGTCGGTTTTGTGGAAAAACTTCGATATGTCATAATTTCTTCGTTATAACTAGGAATTTCAGCATTCTTTATATGTACGGAACCCTTGTGACATATACTATAACTTAGTTAAAATTATTCCTTCTAAATAGTCTTCTATCAAAAGTCATTTTTTGACGCTCATTATCTCTAAATTGACTAGCCGAATCTGCGGGCATTACAATTATCTCTCCCTTAGGATGATTATGTCCATGAATCATCAACGAAACAAGGCTTGTATAATCACTCCATACATTATCTCTTCATCCTAGGTAATAACCATAACTTCTATGTTCCTTCGAATGAGTATCTAACTCCTGGACTTCTTGACTGCAGGCGGTGCTCGATCTTGCAACCGCTCTTCGTACTATGTTGGACTTTCAATCATAACCTTCAAGTTACAAACTAAATCCTTTTTAGAGACTCCTGCTCCTTCTTAAATAGACTTTACTTCGATTACCGTCACATACCGATGGGTCATGTCCTAACGACCTCTCGGCGTATGATGCAATGCTTAGATTCAAGTCTTTTAAAGTCAAATTCCAGAATGAATTTTTCAGTTTTTGTGTATTCACATGTATCTAGTTTTGTTATATATTTCAATTAACTTAAGATTTTCACCTATGATTTTGATATATATAAGTTCCCTAAAATTATTTCTACATGAATTATCGAACCCAAGTACTCCCCGAGTACTCGCTACTCGGTAGTCGGTCGAGCAAGTACTGAGTAATGAGTTCTACAACCATGGTTACAACTCAAGAGTTTTTAACTTATGATTAGTAATAAGTAATCACTAATAAGTTTTTATTTTCCTTTCTTTTATAAGGTTGTAAAGTTTTGCTCATTAAAAATATTAATGTATTTGAAGAGATTTGTGATTTAAATATGAAGAATTAATATATATGTTAGAATAGATATTTTAATGTGTTTTTGTTATTAAAAATTATAGTGTTTATTTTTCATATTTTTTTATTATTCGTTGTATATATATCTTTTTTAATACAAATGTTGTAGTAGATGTTTTTGTATTTTTATGTTACTAAAAGTTGTAGTTCATATTTTTGTTCATACATTTTGTTACCCGTTATATATAGGTTATCATACGTTTGATATATAATTTACACAATTTTAAACGGTTTATAAAATTATCAAATAATTGTATATATCACAATGACTTAAAAATTAAAACTATAATGTTTAATAAAACTAATATGTTAACTATATGTTTGCTTTACTACTAACATTTTGTTTCGAATTAGAAATATTAAATAATAATTTGGTAAAAATTATTATTTTAACTATATAATTGTATTCATGCGCAATGCACAGGGATTCGCCTAGTATACTTATAAAAGATGAATTTTTTACTTACTCCATATGCATTTGAAACTCCCACACCCCTTCAAATTCAAAAGTAATTAATTACACACATAATAGTGTTTTTCACTTATAAAGGCTTCTTAGAGAGACATGAAACTCATCACCAGACTATTAGAAGATCCAGCATTCATTTTCATAATCCAAAATTGAAACTGATGTTAAATTTGTTGCTTTTCTCTCACTATACACCTCTATCCAAGGATAACCTTGAACACAAATGGTTTGTATTTGAAAATATTATCATTATCAAATTTGAAAATGATCAAATAAGAGTTTTTATAATATGATGTAATTTTGTTAATTGCATTATGTTATTAATATAATTTCTTAAAAAAAAAAGATTTTCGTCATTCTAATAGATGTCTATTCTAATATGCAATTCAAAATAATATTACCAATTTATAACATATATATATATATATATATATATATATATATATATATATATATATATATATATATATATTAATCTTTTAACTATATAGTTATTAACTTGCGCAATGCGCTGGTATTCGCCTACTATATATATATATATATATATATATATATATATATATATATATATATATATATAGAGAGAGAGAGAGAGAGAGAGAGAAAGAGAGAGAAGAAATTTCTTTTGAGAACTAATAGTTGATTTATAACTTTTTTCCCATATAAAATTTTCAAAATCAACTAAACCATTGTATCCTAACCCGTCTAGCTTGACCATAAGATAAGAATTACAGAAAAAAAAATTCCTTATAATGTGCATATGTACACATATGAATGTGTATATATATGCACATTTGCATATGCACATCCATATATGTACTTATACACATTTATAGTGTTTAATTTTTATATGTTTTTTTTTCGTAATTTTAGATATGTGACTGATGTAGATGAGTTGTTTAGGGTTGTATTGAAATGTCCCAAACATCATAGTGATTTTTTTTCAAATTTTAAAGGAAATAAAATCCATTTTAGAGGTGTAACTGGTGTAGATGATTTTTATAGTGTACAGTCCCACTTTCTTGTTCACATGAACCGATAAGTACCTAAAAAACATTTAAGCTACAAGTGTAAGCTCGAAGCTTAGTAAGTTCTCAAAATATCACATACAACATAGCACAACTAAACATATATAACAATTATCATCAATCAACAACCCTATGGGCTATCGATAATCTTGAGTTATTAAAAACTATAACAACTATGGGTTATCAACAACCCTATGAATTATCAGCAACCCAATGAGTTATCAACAACTGTAGCAACTATGACTTATTAGCAACCCTACGAGTTATCAATAACCATATGGGCTATCAACAGCCCCAATTTATTAGCTTCTCAAATACAATACATGATATAAGTAATACATTGAGAACACTCTCCTGAGCTAAGCAGAAGAATCTCATCGGCAGTCCCAATAACAGAATAGCTAATACATGATACCTAACGTCAAACTGAGACCTATCCTTGGTCAGATACAAAATTCTACTCAAGTTTGACCAAAAGTCAAACTAGTCAAAAAGTCAACCTTGATCAATTGGGCACACAGTGCTCTATAAAGGTGACCCGCGCCCACTATAGGACAAAAAATCCGTTATCTTGGCTAAAACATACATGACTCATAAAATCCTAAAATGTGTGTCGTGTCAGGGAAGGGCACATAGCTTTCATGCCTTGTTCATAAAGTGAAAAAACTTAATCCATTAAATCACAACCCCAAACTTTAACATCAGGTCCTGAAATATGTCTTAATGTATAAATTTTCCAACTTTATCTATTAAGATCCTCCAATCAAGAAAAATCAAAATTGTAAGTCTCAAAAAGTCCAAGAATACATCTTTCTCAACTTAATCTAATAAGTCCAAGCCTTCTGCTTTCATATATGAATCAACATGATGTCTAAATGCATAAAGTTTCCAACTTTATCTATTATAAAGTCACAAACTTCCAAAATCTAAAACCCTAACTTGCGAAATGACCAAAAATCAATCTTAAACCCTAAGTTAAGAAATGACAAAAAAAATCCATCTTTTTTAATGCATGGAGTTAAGAGAACTCTTGCATGTACTCTTTACTCCACCAAATGACCATATAGCATCCCAAACATAAGTGAATATATTAATTGATCTTCCAAATCAATGGAATAAGCCACCAAGGGATCAAAACTTACTAAAATAGACCAAAAACCCAACAAACTCTTAGATTTATGGGGAAAACATAATAAAGCTTGAAACTTTAGAGTTTACCAAGGTCCAAACGTGTTAAAAAGACTGAAATCTTCAAGATCCATGTTTCCTTACCCAATCATTCATGCATCATCACCCAAGAATACCATAGGAGCAAAAAGGAGCACAAAAATGAATTTAGGAGAGAGGATGAGCTCCAAACACTTTAATGGCTTGGATTTCATTAAAGGTGTTGTAGAGGAGGTGAAGGTTGAAAATAACAAACTATGTGGTTAATGGCCTTCAAATACTCCAAAAAAATCCCTAAAAACATGCAGCCCACTGGCCCGAAGATGCCTCACGCTAATTAAAGGCCGCCCTCGCTTTTCAAATAAATTGCGAATTTTTTAGTTTTCCGCTTCAGCTTCAAACAATCAAAACTTCTTCGTTATGAACCCGCTTTCAATGATCTTTATATACACGTGAAGATACTGACAAGCTCCACAATTCTATCCAATTACTTTTGACTTAAAGCATACTAAAGTTAATTTATTAACACACGCAAAAAGTCGAGAATATCACTTTCTCCCTTTTTACCCATTTATGGCTCCAATACATAATCCACGGATTAAATCACTTCAACCAACATTATCAACATCTAATAAGGTCCAAAATTTATTCTTTTTGGTGGAAATAAAAGGGTTTTCAAGCTTTCACACAATATTGATTCTCAATATATATATATATATATATATATATATATATATATATATATATATATACATATATATATATATAGTGTTGTAAAACTCGCCGAGTTGACCGATTACTCCTCCGAGTACTCGCTACTCCCCCCCTTGCCGAGGCGAGTTACATAATCTCGAGTACTCCCTGATCGGCCCCTTACGAACTGAGTAGTGTTGTGAAATTCGGTTAACTCGGTGATTAATATGTATCATATACTTAATGATTTATTATTTAAGACACACACATATGATTATTACTACATATATATCTTAAATTTTCAGTAATTATTCACGAAGTGAGACCATAATGTGTTTTTCATTTTTTGTGTATTCACATGTATCTAATTTTGTTATATATTTCAATCAACCCGAGAATATTATCAAGCTATTCTGCAAGAATCTGGTTTAGTCAATTTTGTTCATCGTTCTAACTCTAAAGAGGGAAACATTGATTTTAGCAAAGCTCATATTATCAAAATCATTTCTCCAGAAAGTTGGGTTCCAAACCTTCACTCTGAAAAACCTCTTATAAGTTATCCTGCTTATCCCAGATTTTCTTACTATGATTATCAAGACGCCTGGACTAAGGCATTCTTTATTCGGAATTATTCACATTCATGGTTTATCTTCTTTGATTTGAACTTCAATTGTGAATATCCAAGATGGTTTATCAATTGGTACAAATATATGGGTATTCTTCCAAATTGTTTGCCAAAAGAAATTTACGTTGGATATCTCAAATTTAAAGAATTGTTTATTCAACAAATTCCAGAATTTGAATACATGTTACAATTCACCATGATATTTAAAGTTCCATGGATAATGTCTTGGACTTTTCATTATCAAGAAGCAAAGGATTCCTCTCCTCCTTGGCTTAATCGTCAATTTCGCTCAAAATGGTGGGATAAAATGAAGATTTCTCAAGCCAGTGAACAAGCAGTAATTAAACATTATCAAAAATATATATTCAAAAACCAGAAGTGGAAGCCACTATTATCAACAGTCTTCCCAAAAGTGATGTGGATTTAATTGCAAGAATTAAAGATGCTGCTACCTCTTCCCCTGAAGAACTTCAAAAATTACTTCAAGAAATTCACCAAACTCCATCAGTTTCTGACGATTCTCCAAAATCTATAAAGAATGATTTATTTGAAGACGCTCAAGACCCTTTTGATGACCCTTATGAAGAATAAGAAATCATTATCCATATATTTACTTCAAATTTATTTAATTTTCATGCATAACCACCCCAAAAACTTTTCTTGGCTCTAATACCATTTTATTATGAATTAGAGATAATTTGGTCATTTAGAAAACAAATAGTTTTGTTTTTAGATAATGTATCTGCTTGTTTCGAATTTTTATACTTGCTCTTATGAACCGTCTAACATCATGAATATGATTATTGTTTAAATTTGTACCTTGATTAGTAGTTTTATAAGAATCTTTAAGATTTTGCTCAGAGTTATTTATAGATTCTTGGATTTGTTGTATTTTTAAAAGAGTATTTCTATTAGGAATACAATTCATCAAGATTTTGTTAGACATAATTAAATGATTTAAGCATGAATTTGATTAATCTGATTATTAAAAACGAGTACTATTTTAACAAAAATTTCAAATCTTGTAGAATTAATAGTTAGAATAACTCCAAATGAAATTATCATAGAGAAATAAAAACAACACAACGATAAAATATTTTAGATAATACCTTCTTGAATTAGGCTTGAATTACAATCAGTACATACTTCTGGAGAAAGAATTATTTGAAAATCTAAAGACTTTGAACATCTACTAGTAGAAAGAGAGACTCTTGGAGATTTTCTAGACATGAGATGAACATTTTTTAGAGAATAAATCTTTTCTTGTGTCTTCAACTAAAGGATAGTCTCTATTTATAATCATCTTGGAGTCTTCAAAGTCTTGAAATCATCTAGTGATATTTTTCACCGTAAGAACCCATGGCCAATCAATAGAAATAATTACTTGTAAGTGGTTGTCCTTGAAAGTGGTTGTCATTCATCTTTTGAAACAATTGTCGTTTGTAATCAATGACCATCTTCTTTTGATAAAGCAAGCCATTATAGAGCATCTTCTAAAGTTTTTTGTCTTCATATCATCATTGATTATAGATTTGATAATAATTTTGATAAAATTTGTTTATACATAAATACATGAATACCTACATAGTATACATGCATACGTATTTGAAAAACGAAATTTTGATAATAGAAGAAATGAAATATCCTACATTTAAAGTATTACATCAAATTTATGGATAATGATTTCTTATTCTTCATAAGGGTCATCAAAAGGGTCTTGAGCGTCTTCAAATAAATCATTCTTTATAGATTTTGGAGAGTCGTCAGAAACTGATGGAGTTTGGCGAATTTCTTGAAGTAATTTTTGAAGTTCTTCAGGGGAAGAGGTAGCAGCATCTTTAATTCTTACAATTAAATCCACATCACTTTTGGGAAGACTGTTGATAAAAGTGGCTTCAACTTCTGGTTTTTGAATATATATTTCTTGATAATGTTTAATTACTGCTTGTTCACTGGCTTGAGAAATCTTCATTTTATCCCACCATTTTGAGCGAAATTGACGATTAAGCCAAGGAGGAGAGGAATCCTTTGCTTCTTGATAATGAAAAGTCCAATACATTATCCATGGAACTTTAAATATCATGGTGAATTGTAACATGTATTCAAATTCTGGAATTTGTTGAATAAACAATTCTTTAAATTTGAGATATCCAGCGTAAATTTCTTTTGGCAAACAATTTGGAAGAATACCCATATATTTGTACCAATTGATAAACCATCTTGGATATTCACAATTGAAGTTCAAATCAAAGAAGATAAACCATGAATGTGAATAATTCCGAATAAAGAATGCCTTAGTCCAGGCGTCTTGATAATCATAGTAAGAAAATCTGGGATAAGCAAGATAACTTATAAGAGGTTTTTCAGAGTGAAGGTTTGGAACCCAACTTTCTGGAGAAATGATTTTGATAATATGAGCTTTGCTAAAATCAATGTTTCCCTCTTTAGAGTTAGAACGATGAACAAAATTGACTGAACCAGATTCTTGCAGAATAGCTTGATAATATTCTCGGGTTTTATACGAATCAACATAAAAGGTTTTCCCTTGTCCAAAGAGATGATTTGTGAGAACATGAAAACTTTGGTGTAACTTATGGATTTGAAAATCTTCAAGAATTTGAACTCTTAGGAAATTTGGATTAAGAACATAAGGAGTTTTTGTAGAAGGGCTAGGAGTAACAGATTTTTGAGTTTGAGGAGTTATGGATTTTGCAAAAGGGCTTATTGTGTCAGTCGAAGTAACTTTTGGAGTAACAAGCTTTGACTGAAGGATATTAGAATAAAGTTGTGAATTCTTAGAAGTAGGAGTTAAAGGAGAAAAACGATTTTGATTTTGAAATGGAACTAGCTTTTGAGAGACTGGAACAAGATTTTGATAGATTGGCTTCTTGTCATCATGTTTGGAAGAGGACGACGAACTCATTTTCAAAGTCGGGAAGCGAATTATTTTCTCCTTTTATAAATTCTATTTCGAAATCAAAGTTACCTAAGAGGGCTTGCCAACGAGCAAAAATTTGCTTGGAAATAATATTTTTTACATCTTTTTCCAAAACAGTTTTTGCAGATTGACAATCTATTCTTAATAAAAAACTTGTCATAAATAAATCATCTTCAAATTTCTTAATACATAAAACAATGCTTAAAATTTCTTTTTTGACAGTTGAATAGTTTTTCTGTGTATCATTCCATGCACCAGAGTAATATCGAACCAATTGCTCTTCAGTTGAGTTAACAAATTTTTGTTTTAAAATTCCTCCGAATCCAATATCACTAGCATCGGTTTCAACTATGATTTTGGCATCGGGATGAGGTAAATTTAAACATGGCAAAGTAGGGACCTTTTGTTTTATATATTTAATTATATCTGTATGTTTTTGAGTCCATGGTTCAGGATTGTCTTTTAATCGATTATAAAGTGGTTTACATATGATCTCTAAATCTTTGAAAAAATCATGGATATAATTTAAGCATCCTAAAAATCTTTGAAGTTGCTTTTTATCTTTAATTTCATCAGGAAATTTAGTAGAAAATTGCAAGCTCCTTATAATAGGTCTAATAGTGTTTTTGACAATATCATGTCCTAAAAAACGAATTTCATTTTTAAATAAATGCATTTTTGCTGCAGAGACAGCTAAACCATTTTGATAAATCAAATCATGAAATTGATTTAAATGTTTAAAATGTTGATCAATTAATTTTGAAAAAATTAGGACATCGTCAATATAAGCAATAGCAAAACTACTTATAGGAGTTATGATATCATTCATAATATTTTGGAATTCAGAAGGAGCATTTTTTAATCCAAAAGGCATTACATTCCATTCAAAATTCCCAAAGGGAACATTAAAACCAGTTTTGTATTTATCTTCTTCATGAAGTTGTATTTGCCAAAATCCTGATTTCATATCAAACTTTGAAAATATTTTTGAATCATAAAGATTTTTTAGCAAATTTCGTTTATTAGGAATAGGATAACGAATCCATTCTAAAACTTTGTTTAAAGGTTTATAATTGATAACTAATCTTGGTGATCCTCTTTCTAATTCTACGGCATTCATGACATAAAATGTTGAACAAGACCATGGTGATTTAGAAGGTCTTATGAGTTTTTTATTTATTAAATCCTGAATTTCATTTTTACAATGACTTTCTAATTCATTATTCATGTGAATGGCTCTAGATTTTGAAGGAATATCCTTTTCATTAAAAATTTTTATATATGGTAGTTTTACAATATGTTGCTTTCTATTCCAAAAGGCATTAGGAATATTAGAACAAACATTTTTTTCAAATTTTAATTTTAAACCTGTTATTTTATTTTGAATATTATTATCATTTAATTGATTAGTTATTCGAACATTATTTATTTCGTTAATAAGATATTTGGCTTGTTGCGTTTTATAATTAAGGACATTAATCATTGAATATAGAGGAGGTTCACAAAACTTAAATATAATTTCCTTTCCAAAGACATTGGTTCTTATACCATCATCATGAACCATAAAAGGATATAGTTTTGTAATGAAAGGCGTTCCTAGAATTAAAGGAGAAGAGAGATCTTTTATAAAAATTAGGTGAGTTTTATAACAGTAATCTTGGTCATTACAAATATGAACATCAGAAACTTTATAATTTACAATTAATTTTGTACCTCCGGCACCAGTAAGTCTAGATGTAGTTTTTTCATAAAATTGTGTAGGAAAAATTCCTTCTTGAATACAATTCATATCAGCACCACTATCAATTAAAGCAGTTAAGTTGATTTAAAATTATCCTTGACTAAAGTAATTTGAGTGTTCCATTTTTGAGAAACTTGATTATTTATAAGTTTACCAATAGTTACATTTTCAATTTTATTTTCTTCTTCGTTATTAATTTCTATATTTTTGTTTTTAAAAGTAGAAGGTTTTTCCTTTTCTAAAATAAAAATTTTATTTTTTATTTCTTTTATTTCTTGTTTTACTATTCTTAATTCTTCTTGAAGTTCTTGCATAGAAATTGGTTTTGCTTCAGTAAATCTTTCGTATATATTTTTTAAATTAAAATTTTCATTATTAGCAGGAGTTATGTTATTAGTTTTATTAAGCATCTGTTTTATTAGCAATTCTTGGATATTTTTATCTTTTATAGAATCAAGAGAGTTTAAAAGATCTTTATCATCTTGTGAAAGAACATTAATGGAGCTACTAGTAATTACATTGATTAAATTGTTACAGTAACATTTACCAATACACTCGCAAATATCAGAATCTTCAGAATTTGAAGTAGTATTTTCGAGAATATTTAAATCATTTGTTTGAAAGTCAGAAATACTTTCATCGGAATCTGAATCAGTATTTAAAATAATTTTTCTTATTTGTTCTTTCAAGTCTTCAGAGACATTTAACTCATTTATTTTTGTCTTAGCATAACAATTATTAGCTGTATGACCATTACGCCCACATTTATGACAAATAATAATATCTTTTGATTTTCTTTTATATTTTTTATAATTTAGTCTATAAGGTTTTTTAGATTTTGAAGCGTAATCTTTGCCCTTTTTATAATTTTCTGGAAGATTATATTTCTTTTTCCTGAAATATTTTGAAGATCTTTTCTTAAATACTTTAGATTTTGAAGTAGACAGACCATTCAAGGGCTGATAACCATATTGTTGGCAAAAATTTCCCAATTCATTTTTACTGTTAATTCTATCTTTTTTGAGTTTTTCTTTAAACCTAAGATCAGCACAAACTGCTAATCCCTCTTTATTAATATAGTTTATTAAATCTCCATAAGTTAAATTTTGATAAGGGATGGTATTATTAAAATTTTCTCTTAATTTTTGTCTAACTCTTTCCGCAAAGAGTTTTGGAAGGCCAGCAATAAAACGTTCTTTCCAATAGGACTCTTTACAATCAGGTCTTGAAAAAACTTTAACAAGATAATTATATTTATACCATCTAAAATCAGTAAGTTTTCTACAATGTAAATTCATTAAAATTTCTAAAGTTTTTTCTTGAAAAGTAGTAGGATCTCCTACAAAGTTTTTGATAATAGCAAAAATTAAAGTGTTAACCATATCATCTTCAAACGTTTGTATTTGTTGATTATTTTCTTGTTTTATAATAGTTTTCTTAGCAGATAAAATATAATCTTTTTCTTCTTGTGAAATATAGAAATTCCACCAGCCTTTAAGACTGCCAGTAAAACCAGAAGTAATAATATTAACAATTTGGAGTTGAGTATTATTATGAGCTTTATAAGCATTAGCAGCCATAGTTATTTTTTGAACAATATTCATAATTTGATGTTCAGAATGGCCATCAATATTCCATTCATAAACAGAATTACCATCATATTGAGAACGATCAAATTGAAAAGTTCGTTCTTCAAGTTGAACATCTGGAAGAGAGGGTCTATTCCAATAATTTCTTATGGTTGGTTTTGGATTTTTTCCGAAAGTGCTTTGCTTTGATTGATGAATTTTATTAAGTTTTGAAAAGTCATTAGTGAGTTGATTAATGTCATCATTTGTATCAAATTGTTGAGCAAGAGTTTCAAAATTTGTTTCACTATTAATATCACTATTTTCAGATTCTTCATTCGTAAGAGTATTAATATTATTAGTGTTTGAGATATGAAGTTTTGAAAGTCTTTTTTCTAATTCGTTAATTAAATCTGTATTTCCTAGATTAAAATTACCATCGATTTGGCAAGGAACAAAACTTAAATTACTAGTGTTTGCCATATCATGCTTGTTAACGTTTTTATCTTTGAAAATTTTTTCTTCAATTTTAACTAAATGCTCGGTAATACTAGATAAGGTTTCATTTGCATAATTATTTTGGTAAATAATTTTTTGAAGACCCTTTTCAGTAGTTAATTGGTTTGGGGCTTGAACTAAAGGAGTTGCAATAAACATATCGTTAATAATAATTTCTCCTTTTGGTGGAAAATTAGCAATAATTTCTTTATTAGAAATAATATCTTTATATTTTTTCTCAAAAATAGGAGTGATAGAATCATTTTTAAATGGGTAATTTATTTTATGTTGAGGGGCATAAATTAATTCAAACCATTGAAAAAAAGGAGAATGAATTTTATTTGATAAAACATAATCTTCCCAAAGGCCTAAATGGAGAAATCTTAAGTAGTGTGAAAAATTTTCTTCATGCCAAACTCTTTTTTTATGGTTATAATCTTTATAATATTCAATATCTTTTAAGTAATCAAAATCAACTTGATATTCTAAATTCGAGAAATTCATTTTAACAAGTTGTTTTTGTTAGGATTGAAGAAATATGCTTTATCGATTCTAAATTATGACTTCTTGATTTTTCGTATTTTTTTATGCCTATCTTTAGCCTAGAAATTTTTTCTATTTGTTTATTATATTTATTAGTATATGGAGGTATTTTGTATAAATTATGATTTTCATGAGTTATAGTTTGTTCTAAATGTTGAATGGTTTTGCATATATTAGAATTTATCTTCCAATGCCTTTTTAACATATTAGCCCAAAGCTTATTATTTTGTGAACAATTAATTTGTATTTTAGAACTCATAATTGTTGTTTAAAATTTTGAAGTTCATCAATAAAATCTGATTTAGTAGGACTAGGAAGACTATTTTCACTATTTTGATCATCTTGATATAATGGTTTGGGAATAGAATTAGTATAGTCAACAGTTTTTAGTTTTAAAGATCTCGACTTTAATAATGAAGATTTTGAAGAGCCTGTTTCTGTGATAAAAGAAGTTGATAATCTGGATGATGAAATATTTAAGGAAGAAAAATTTATATCTACAGAACCATCATTATATTCAATAATATTTGAGATTTGTTTTGAAGAGTCTAATGGTTTTGGATCAATAACATTTTGTAAGTTCCAATTACATGATTGAGTTATATCAAACCATTTTAATCTTTTCGGTGTATGAACTTTGGTATGGTTAGTATTTGCTTCAAAAATAATTGTTTCATTTCTAGGACTTGATAAACGTGTTTTTGGTTCAAGTATAGTTGTCATAGTTTTGTAACAAACACGATAAATTATTGCTAAAGGCTTTGTATCATCTTTAAATTCTAAATTTTTTGTTTCTATAGTTAAAACCAAAGTATCTAAAATATTTTTATCAAATAATCCTACAGAGAAGTTTGGATAACAATTGAAATAAATAGATCCGTTAGCAATATTCGTTTCAGCCATAGCTAAAATAGAATTTTGAAAATCTTTATGTCTCTTGTCTCTTAGAATAAGGAGAACAGGGGCATCTATTCCTATTCTAAATAGAGGCTTGATAGCAATTTGGACCAAACCGACATGTAAAAATTTATATTTCGTTCTATCCTCTAAAATAGATCGTGATGATAACAAATGTAAATTTTGTTGGTTTTGACCGATAGACAAAGTTTGTTCTGTCATTTTAATAGAATAACCTTGAAAATAATCAAAAGTTCCTATTCTATATATTGTATTAATATTAGTTTTAGGTATTGTCCAATTATTCAAACTTTGTTCTATGTTATTAACGGTTTCTTCAATAGAATTTATTTGATTATCATCATTATCTTGTTCATTGTTGATATTTTTACCAGGAATATATTTTTTAGATAGTATGCCTGAAAATTTACTCATATTTAATTAATTTTGTTTTAAAATTCTATAAGAAAACTTACTTGTTTTAATAATGGTGAGCAGAGGGGAATCGTCCCGACGATGATTGTGGTCCGGCACCGCGACTTACGTCCTTATCTGCGCGCTTTACGCTAATCCAACCAATCACTGGTCTTGTCTCTGAATCATGTTTATTAAAACTTATAAATTTCTTATAGGATGCTAAACCAAAATTAAATAAATTTGAACTAAATATATATATTCTACACAAATTTCCAAATCCGGGTACTCCCGAGTACTCGCTACTCGGTAGTCGGTCGAACAAGTACCGAGTAACGAGTTCTACAACCTTGTATATATATATATATATATATATATATATATATATATATATATATATATATATATATATATATATATATATATATATATATATATATATATAGAGAGAGAGAGAGAGAGAGAGAGAGAGTATTAAGTATGAATTGCATATATTGTATGATTGTATCATTAAATTTGAACGTTGGATTAAAATTTTTAATAGTTAAGATTGGAGAGGGTATGATTGTAACTAAATAAACATTCTTTAAACAATTAAAAAACATGGTTTACATGGCATTATGGCAAAGACGGACATCATTCTTCGATTCAATTTTGAAAGTTTCGTTAATTTAGGGATACATGATTCTTTTTCCCCAATGGATTTTTTGTAGTCTAACCAAATATGATAAAATCAAATACTGGGCTTGTCTCAAGTGTTCGATAGTGATTATTAACAATCGTGAATCATTTATAAATGTGATAACTAATTTTTTTTTTTTTTTTTGTAAAAATAAGTTATTATTAGTTGCTATTATGAAGTTTAATGAAAAATCTTTGATTTATATGTGATTAAATGTGTAAAAGGTAAATTGTTCAAAATGAAAAAAAAAAAAAAAAAAAAGTAACAAAGTATTGTTGTTATTATCTTTAATACGCCAATGTAAGTCAAGTAAGAGGCTGTTTGATAGTTTCTGACTGAATTAGAGTCTGATTGGGTCTGAAGTCTGACTGAATCTACATCTGACTGAAACCATGATGTTTGATTATGCGTCTGACTAGTTGTGCTGACTGTTGAAAACGACCACTTTTACCCTTCTATTATATTTTTTAGTGGTACGACAAAAGAACAAAAAAAATACATTGCCGTTTAGGGTAGGTTTTAAAAAGAAACTAACCAACAAACTAAAGTAAATTGCTATGAAGTGCATATATGAAAAAGAAAAAATATAGCTTTTTCATAAATTTCTTTGTAATAACCTAGATAGCAAAACCATTGGGTCCTTATGCTCATTAACTTTCTCCACCGCATCGTTCACTTTTAATCGCAAATCCCCCACAAAATCAAAACCCATTGAATATGTTTGCATACTCAAGGTCTAAACATAAGCTATCCAACTACAAAATAATAATAATAATAATAATAATAATAATAATAATAATAATAATAATAATAAATCTATTTTCTTGGTATGAACCTATCCAACTACAAATATATATATATATATATATATATATATATATATATATATATATATATATATATTAAATCAAGATACTTGATTCACCTCTTATAAGGTGACAAGTAATGAGCTAAATGAACACTGATGAATGCAGACTTGATTATCAATTTGGAGAAATCCCAAAGTGAACTATGAACTATAATGCACACTCATGGTTTATGTATCTTAAAAAAACAAATTACAAAAGGAAAATATATCAAGAAAAGCCAATATCTCATCATGAATCTGAAACTATATCTTACAATAAAGGGGCAATGATATTCAACAGTAGGCGCTAAATTGATCAACAACAAAATCTTTGATCAACATAAGGGGTTAGGGCACTTGCAATCGATTCAGAATGAGTTAAGGAGAGAGTAGATACATAAAGAAATATTGATAAATTTTTAGAAAAAAAAGGAAAGAGAATTATACGTGCAGCTTGATTAATAGAAATGGGGGTGAAATATCGTTTGCATTCATCACGATAGGAAGGAGAACAAGAGAGATGGCAACGAAACAGGTGGGTCGTGCTGGAGAGGACGACGATGAAAGAGGTGGTTGGCGAGGCTGAAGACGATCAAGAAACACGAGAGGAGTGAGGACAGAGATCGCAGAAGGGTTGTTCAATGGAGGAAGTTGCCGACGAACAGAGGTTATTGAGATTGGGGAAGGCGATAGAGAAGGCAAAGGGAAAAAAATGAGAAACACGCATAAGAGACTCGGTCAGCTCCATTTTTTAATAGGAACGAGTCAGCTGCTATTTACCGGGTCAGAATAATTTTTTTGTGGGTATCAAACATGTTGATTGGGCTGACCGAACCGAATAAGTCAAAAAGTGCTGACCGGACCCGGTTAGCAAGATATCAAACGAGCCGTAAGTCATTGCAAATGAGTTTGATGAAAAGCAAGGTTAAAATGAGAAAAATGGTAATGATTGAACTTTTGTACAAAAGGATGAGAAAAACAATTTTGGAGTATTGGTAGGCTAATCAAAACGTATATGTTAAGAAACGAGCACAATTCGAATAGAAATATGACATATAATACTGCAAATATAAAATGAATTAGCTTAATTGGTTAAAGAATAAGCAACTTATGAGCTTATAAAGTTGAAAGAAAATCCATTCAAAGATAATGAATTTTTATGTATTTTGTGACATCTCTATTTTCACGGCCAAAAAAGACCGATTTTGTTTATGCTTTATAAAATCAGAGTACTTCATTTAATAAAAATGTTGTAGAATTTGTTCCCAGAAAAACGTGATAAATGCATTATCAAATAATTTCTGAAGAAATGTATTTTTATTCATTTTAAAACCTTGGGACGTCATCATCAATACATGAACATAAGCATAAACAAAACTTACATTTATTTACACTAGTGATCTACATCCCTTTTAAATCTCTCAGTGCAATGTAACTTCATATCGAAACCTGTGATACAAATAAACTGAGTGGGTCAGGTTGCGAAACATTGTGAGTACATAGGGTTTTCAACCCACAATAATATAATTATTATGTTTAATCATCAAACAATTAACCCAATTACCCATCCCCATTATCTTATCTACTCTTAAGGATCTACCCTAAGAATCAGTTATTTCTTGTTCATTCATTCCTAAGGATCATCCTAAGGAATAGCCACGAAATTCATCGTTGTCGGGGTTTACTCAATGGGCACTAAATCTATAGTTTCCAAGGTTTGCTCAACAGGCACTAAATCCATAGTTGCCAGGGTTTACTCAGCAGGCACTAAATCCATAGCTGCCAGGGCTATTTCATTTATCAACAATATCATTTCCGAGAATCCACTCGCAATACATGTCAATGGGTTTTTAGAGTACATCGGTGAACACATTGTTCACCACCTACAGGTTGCGAGCCAGCTAGTGTTCCAATGGACTGTCTAGAATGGTCCGTGGTTGTCATCTATACTCTACTAGATGACGGGGCCAGCATTTGGGTATAAGGCTTCTCACATCTTCCACCTCTCACCCTCACCTCATGGTCTATTTCACTTCTCACCTCATCATCTGACTCATATTTCATCTACCCATGTTTTACCCAACATATTATGTATATATATATATATATGTATATATATATATATGTATATATATATAGTTTAAATCAAATAAAACTTGTATAAAATTGTTCATCCAGCATAGATAGCAAGTATACAGATAATATGCACACATAGCACGTAATTTATATAAAATACTTCATATCTATGTGTAAGATGAAAGGGACCATTCACTCACTTGAAAAGATGGTGACTTGGTACTCGGTCAGCACTTCGTTATCTCAAAACAACTTTCCCTTGACAAAACCTAGTATCAATACCACTAGGGTTTAGTCTAACGTTAACCGCGACTAATTAATAGTCAAGCTATTATTACTATTATATAAGCGTTAAGCAAAACTCTTATTTAACTCATAATAATAGCCCAAATAACTATTTTAAGGTCCTAATAATGTTACTATATTAAAAATAAGCTATACTAAAGATAGGGTAGGCATAGCTCATTTACAGCGGATTTTTCTCAAAACAGGGCTCCGCCGAAGCAAAGTTTCTGAGCCGAAGGCTCTTCTTTTGAGAGCCGTCGGGGGCTCCGGGGCTTCTGCCTCGTGCTAGGGGGTTCCCTAGGCTTTTTTTGGGGGGGCTTGGGGGGTTAGAGAGAGGTTCTAGAGAGAGAAAGAAGGGACTGAAGGTGTTAGGAATGAGCTTCACCCGACACCTCTATTTATAGGCTACCTGGGGCGTCAACACGTCGTGGTTCCTCTCACCACTTCGTGGGAGTTGCGTAGGCTCCAAGGTTTCGCCTGGTGCTGACACGTGGTATCGCACACAGGGTGAAAATCAGCCGATTTTCAAAAATTCATAATTTTCGCATACGAGCTCCGTTTTGTATGTTCTTTATATCCACGCGTAGGTAAAAATAAGATCTACAACTTTCATTTTGACTCTGTCGGTTAATTCTCGACCGATCTTAAATTTAACAATACGAGGAGATTATATTGTTAAATGACCGCGAAAAATTCATAACTCCTTTATACGGACTCTGTTTTCGTCTTTCTTTTTACCGTTGAGCTCCTATTAATGAGATCTTCAACTCTCATTCAGGTCGCGTAGGCCAAAAACCCCTCGAACTAAATTCGAGTTTCGGGTCGTGCACTATTATGCGAAATCTTAGAAAATTCATAACTTCCTCATACGAAGTCAGATTTGGGTGTTCTTTTTTTTTTGTATGTTCTCGGTTTAACGTATACTACAACTTTTGTTTAGATTTCTAAGTCCAAAAGGTCCTTTATCAAAAATTCACTATTTACGTCTCTCGGTGTCGAGTCGGTTTTGCCGTAAAAGTTCAACGAGTCATAACTTCTTCGTTATAACTTGGATTTCGGCATTCTTTAGATGAATAAAACCCTTGAGATGTATTCTACAACTTGGTTAAGATTATTTATTCTAAATAATCTTTTGTCAAAAAGTCGTTTTCGACCCTTATTATCTCTAAATTGACTAGCCCGGATTTACGGGCGTTACAATTATCTCCCTCTTAGGATGATTACGTCCCAGAATCATCAACGAAACAGGGCTCACATGATGACTCCATACGTTATCTCTTCATCCTAGGTAATAATTTAACTTCTTTGTTCCTTCGAATGAGTGTCTAACTCTTGGACTTGTTGACTGCAGGCGATGCTCAATCATGCACTTGCTCCTTATCTCACGTTAGACTCCAACTTATGACCTTCAAGTCACAATCTTGATCCTCACTGGATACGAACTTAAGATAAGTTCTTTTAGACTCCAACTTATGACCTTCAAGTCACAATCCTGATCCTCACTGGATACGAACTTAAGATAAGTTCTTTTATTACTACAATGGAACATTGTGTCATATTCTAATGACCTATCATCGTATGTTGCAACGCTTACACTCAGGTCTCTTAGAGTCTTCCAAAACAGACTATACTTTCCTTCCTGTTCTAATCTCATCTTAAAAGGTAGCATTTCTAGCTACAAGCAACCGTCGCGATACCTCTATTGATCACTTTGATTAATTCTCAAGTTAAGTGCTACATCGAACTTGGTTCTTGGAACCACGTAACATACTCGTCGTAGTTGGACTCAATTTGGTATGACCACTAGGGTCAGAATAACAATCATCTTCTTAGTCTTTACCGAAACGATGGTAACGACATATTTGAATAAAACAGTATTAATTACTAGCTTCTTGGCAACCTTGTGACTTTCCCTAATCCAAGCGTGAGTCTTGTGCTTCCGGTGGTATAGGCCTCTACTACCTTTCACATCTACTCATACTCGTCCCAAATATTGTCTCGTAGTTCTCCAAGATATTATCACAAAAACAATTTTAACACATATAAATGTGTCCACACAATCATATAATTTTTCCCTAGACTCTATTAGGACTTCCTCCATGCATATCTTCAATCATCAATTCTGCTTCAACTCGGTTGGTGATGGAAATGTCAGACGATGGGATAATTTCATGGAATTACGCAAATCATTCTATCATCCCGCCAATCGAAGGTGTACTTCAGACGTACCGTACTCCTCTAAACGTACTGTCTGACATATTCTAAAGGCAAGATACCTCTCTTATGATATCTTCTGATAGGTGTCATTCACTATCATAAGCCTTTTCATTTCCTCTATTTACTCAATTCTCTATGAGTCTTCACCATGACGTTATTTTCACGGAAGTATGCATTCATTGCACTGAGACAAGAATATAGATAGAGAAGATTTAGACGTGTAATCCTCCTTATTACTCCGAAAAGTTACATGTCAGTTCTAATATCGTAATTAAAAGTTTAGAAGTCTGAACACATAAAGTTTCCAGATTTGGTCGGCAACATACCATATACCCGATCATATAATGCATATCATAAATCATTTAGCACATAAAAGAATGTTAGGCATTTTCCTAAATAAGCTAGTGATTGTGTCTATTCAGGTGTATTACCTAAATTTATTAGACACACTCCTCACGATCATCGTTTAGCATTCTAAGTTTAATTCTAGAAATAAATCCTTATTCCTAGTTCGCTTAAACTAATGCTCAGATACCAACTGTGACATCCCTATTTTCACGGCCAGAAAAGACTGATTTTGTTTATGCTTTATAAAAATCAGAGTACTTCCTTTAATAAAAATGTTGCGGAATTTGTTCCCAGAAAAACGTGATAAATGCATTATCAAAGAATTTCTGAAGAAATGTATTTTTATTCATTTTAAAACCTTGGGATGTCATCGTCAATACATAAACATAAGCATAAACAGAACTTACATTTATTTACACTAGTGATCTACATCCCTTTTAAATCTCTTAGTGCAATGTAACTTCATATCGACACCTGTGATACAAATAAACTGAGTGGGTCGGGTTGGGAAACCTGGTGAGTACATAGGGTTTTCAACCCACAATAATATAATTATTATGTTTAATCATCAAACAATTAACCCAATTACCCATCCCCATTATCTTATTTACTCTTAAGGATCTACCCTAAGAATCAACTATTTCTTGTTCGTTCATTCCTAAGGATCATCCTAAGGAATAGCCACGAAATTCATCATTGCCAGGGTTTACTCAATGGGCACTAAATCCATAGTTGCCAAGGTTTGCTCAACAGGCACAAAATCCATAATTGTCAAGGTTTACTCAACAGGCATTAAATCCATAGCTGTTAGGGCTATTTCGTTTTTCAACAGTATCGTTTCCGAGAATCCAATCGCAATACATGTCAATAGGTTTTTAGAGTACACCGGTGAACACATCGTTCACAACACCTATAGGTAGCGAGCTTGCTAGTGTTCCAATGGACTGTCTAGAATGGTCCGTGGTTGTCATCTATACTCTGCTAGATGACGGAGCCAGCATTTGGGTACAAGGCTTCTCACATCGTCCACCTCTCACCCTCACCTCATGGTCTATTTCACCTCACACCTCATCATCTGACTCATATTTCATCTACCCATGTTTTACCTAACATATTATGTAGATATATATATAGTATAAATCATATAAAACTTGTATACAATCGTTCATCCAGCATAGATAGCAAGTATACAGATAATATGCACACATAGCACGTAGTTTATATAAAATACTTCATATCTATGTGTAAGATGAAAGGGACCATGCACTCACTTGAAAAGGTGGTGACTCGGTACTCGAACAACACTTCGTTCTCTCAAAACAATTTACCCTTAACAAAACCTAGTATCAATACAACTAGGGTTTAATCTAATGTTAACTGTGACTAATTAACAGTCTAGCTATTATGACTATTATATAAGCGTTAAGCAACAATCTTATATAACTCATAATAATAGCCCAAATAACAATTTTAAGGTCCTAATAATGTTACTATATTAAAAATAAGTTATACTAAAGCTAGGGTAGGCGTAGCTCACTTACAGCGGATTTTTCTAAAAACGGGACTCCGACGAAGCAGAGTTTCGGAGCCGAAGGCTCTTCTTTTCATAGCCGTAGGGCGCTTCAGGGCTTCCACCTCGTGCTAAAGGGTTCCTAGGCTTTTTTTGGGGGGTTAGAGAGAGGTTCTAGAGAGAGAAAGAAGGGACTGAAGGTGTGAGGAATGAGCTTCACCCGACACCTCTATTTATAGGCTGCCTGGGGCGTCAACACGTCGTGGTTCCTCTCACGACTTCGTAGGAGTTGCGCAGGCTCCAAGGTTTCGCCTGGCGCTGACACGTGGTATCGCACACAGGGTGAAAATCAGCCGATTTTCAAAAATTCATAATTTTCGCATACGAGCTCTGTTTTGTATGTTCTTTATATCCACGCGTAGGTAAAAATAAGATCTACAACTTTCATTTTGACTCTGTCGGTTAATTCTCGACCGATCTTAAATTTAACAGTACGAGGAGATTATACTGTTAAATGACCGCGAAAAATTCATAACTCCTTTATACGGACTCCGTTTTCGTCTGTCTTTTTATCGTTGAGGTCCTATTAATGAGATCTTCAACTCTCATTTAGGTCGCGTAGGCCAAAAACCCCTCGAACTAAATTCAAGTTTCGGGTCGTGCACTGTTTTGCCAAATCTTAGAAAATTAATAACTTCCTCATACGAAGTCAGATTTGGGCGTTCTTTTTTTGTATGTTCTCGGTTTAAAGTATACTACAATTTTTGTTTAGATTTCTAAGGCCAAAAGGTCTTTTATCAAAAATTCACTATTTACGTCTCCCGGTGTCGTGCGGTTTTGCCATAAAAGTTCGACGGGCCATAACTTCTTCGTTATAACTCGGATTTCGGCATTCTTTATATGAACAGAACCCTTGAGATGAATTCTACAACTTGGTTAAGATTATTTATTCTAAATAATCTTTTTTTGAAAGGTCGTTTTCGACCCTTATTATCTCTAAATTGACTAGACCGGATCTACGGGCGTTACATATTTTCAAAGTAATAAGAGGGCGGTTGGACCTTATATATTTCTAAGCTATGACTTAGCTAGGCCCCTAATTATAAAGGGCATCATATTCTCCAAACTTAACTCAATATTAATATATTTCAAATCTCAAATATTTCATTAATGATTGTCCGATAGGCCACATCAAAGTGAGTGATCTTGATTCTTGAAGACGAAACGCATGTGACACATCAGTGTGATCTTGAAAAACTGAAATGTTGTATTTCTATTCTATTCTTCTATCCCGATTCTCAATTATTCAAATCTTCAACGTCAAACAATATGTGTTTCATTTTTTTCCCGATTTTTCATTATCTATTAGGGTTAGCCGATTATGATTAACTATTATCAATTATCCATTGGTTACAGAATACATATTTTTAATTGTCAAGTCCTATATACTTATTTGTAGATTTTTCCTTTGGAATTTATGAATTTGGTTGGAACGAACTCAAGGAAGTAGTGAGTGAGTTAAGACTGTCAAACATCGGGTATTTCCATTAATCGGTTACTTTAAGTATTTTGGATAAAAGATGAGAGTTTATAACATTAAGTATAATAAAAAACAAATGACCCCACATTTTTTATTCGCTTAGAGCCTCCAAAATAGTTGACCATCCCTGAGTAACAACTTTAAAAATTAATCGCTACAGTCTATAGATCTTGAATAATTGAGGAGTCATAAAAATAAAAGTTATACGTATAAAAATGACATAATTTTTGTGTAATTATTATCATTAGTAAAAAAGACATAATATTAAATATTTCACTAAGCTTAAAAAAGTTGTACATATAAAAAAAAACAATTGGTTAGATAAACCTACCATGATACTGACTTAAGCTAAACTAAATGTGATCAAGTTGCAACCTTGTCTCTAGAGTGCACCTTCTGTTACCAAATATGCTTTGTCAACCCAAAGGTCAAGTCCATTCACCTGCCCCACATATGTTTTTCTTTTTAGATAGGTTTGGTGACGGGTCATGGTCTTTTAGAACCACTTTGCCATTAAAAACTAACCAAAAAAACCAAAGTATTTTTTTGGAATCCAAACCTACCTTTTAAACCATATATATGATCACGATACAGATGGTTTAAAAAACATAAGAGATCGGTTATTCAACCTGATGTTTCTTGTCAAATGGTGTGTGTTCCTAACAAAAATGTGAAAAACGAACAAATTAAGATGTTAGCTGTTTGTCTCCAAATTGCAAATGAAGAAGGCGACATGTATGGATGCTATCACTAATATGGTTTGAGGTTCGATCGATCTATAGTGCATGATAATACAAAAAGACTTTTAAAGAGGAAGAAATTGACCATTCAACCTGATATTTCTTGTCAGATAGTGTTTTCCAAAGCTAAAAATGAAGATGACGTACGTGCACTTCTTTTTGTTAAAACAACGTGTTTCAGAAGGAAAATGAGAAAATCAACATATAGATTTAATTATTACACGTTATTACATTTTTCGCTTAAGGTTAAGCACTACTTAATTTGTTTGAGGCGTTAAGTATGATTCAATAGGCTTTAGTTTTTCCTCGTTTTTTATGTGTTATATTTGATATTTGATTATGCACAATTTTTTACTTAACGTGATCAATAATAGAACACAAAAACACTCCTTTTATATATATATATATATATATATATATATATATATATATATATATATATATATATATATATATATATATATATATATATATATAGGTTTAGGTTCATTTGAGACCATTCTAATTTTGTAATACCATGAGACCAAATCTAAAAATAATTTTAAAATGCAAAATAAATGGAAAAATCCAAAAATTCTTTTTTAAATATTATTTTCGGAACTTGAATTAACTAAAAAAAATAAAAAAAAAATCCCGTTTTTTTTTTTTTGAAAAATACGTGAAATACTCTAAATAGAATATTACACTCACATATTCTAAAAAATAATTTTAAAATGCAAAAATAGAAAAATCTAAAAATTCTTTTTTTAAATATTATTTTCGGAACTTGAATTAACTAAAAAAATTTTAAAAAATAAAAAAAATCCCATTTTTTTTTTAAAATACGTGAAATATTCTAAATAGAATATTACATTGTACATTTTCTAAAAATAATTTTAAAATGCAAAATAAATGGAAAAAACAAAAAATTCTTTTTTTAAATATTATTTTCGGAAATTGAATTAACTAAAAAAATTAAAAAAATAATAATAATAAAAATAAATAAATAAATAAATGTGTCTCACGGTCTCACAAAATTAGGCCGTCTCACATTAACATATATATATATATATATATATATATATATATATATATATATATATATATATATATATATATATATATATATATATATATATATATATATATATATATATATATATGAAAAAGTTCAATAGAGAACCATAATTATGGGTTTTTCAAGGAATCAAATCTTTTTTTTTTTTCAATTTCTAGAGCTTATTCTTTATCGAAAAAAAAATCTAAAAATATCTAAATTCATAAATTAACATTGTCAATGTGAAAAATATTTTTCGGATTCACCGTGTGAATCCGGATCAGGGTTTTAAAAACCGGTTCGAACCGGGAACCAGAGGTGAGAGCAGTTCGATTTGGACCGGTTTGATAATGATTTTCTAACCAGATTGAACCGGCCGGTTTTGGTAAAAAAACCGGTTCAACCGGGTGAATTGAACCGGAATGGACCGGGTTGAACCGGACATTCTTGGATTTTTGTGTTTGTTTTGGGCTTCTTTGTTTGATTTTTACTTCTATAATGATTGTTTTTATATGTTGCATTCTATTTACGTTTGTAATACTAAAAAGATGACAAGTTTTGTAAACAATCTATGCAGGATAATTAAAAACATATAAAAATATAGAACCGGTTTAACCATCCAGTTGAACCGGTTAAACCGGAAAACATCACCTGACCGGTTCAATTAAAAAACCGGTTTTTAAAACATTGATCCGGATTCACGTTATGAATTTTCGAATATTCACATTGTGAATTGACGTAAAAAAAATCAAATTTTTTATCATTGGAAAAAAGATAAAAAGTTATAAATTTTTCTATTTTTAGTTTTTTTTTTGATAAAAAAATAAGTTCTAAAAATTGAAAAAAAGATTGGTTCCTTGGTTAATTATTGTTCTCTATTGAACCTCACCCTATATATATATATATATATATATATATATATATATATATATATATATATATATATATATATATATATATATATATATATATATATATATGTAACGACCAAAATTTCAAAACAATTAAAACTTTTCGAAACCACTCATTTTAATAATGTTGTTACAAAAAGGTTTTCAATACATTATTTAACAGAGTATTTTCCCAGGTTCATATCATAAAACACCAATGCAAGGAACGGTACGATCACGCCTTTGCCTTGCCACAGACTCCTGAGAACCTGAAAACATAAAACCACAACTGTAAGCCCAAAAGCTTAGTGAGATACCCCCAAAATACCAACCACATATACGCCTTTCCAGGCCACGACCTTCCGGTCCAAAACATATCGCCTTCCGGTCCATATCATATTGCCTTCCGTCCCATAACATATTGCCTTCCGGCCCATAACATATTGCCTTCCGGCCCACCGCATAACAAGCATACCTATCATAACAAAACATAGAACGACCCTGCATACCGGGTCACACCCTAGGTCTAGCAATCATACGCATAACACATAATCATATAACAGTTCACAGTCAGCAATCGGTCGACAGACCACATAACATAGCATTACTCGCATAACACATAATCATATAACAGTTCACAGTCAGCAATCGGTCGACAGACCACATAACATAGCATTACTCTATTCAAGATACCGACCTAGCCGGTCACTAGCATAACATCACCCTACGAATCAGTCAACATACTAAATGCACACATACGCCTTTCCAGGCCATGACCTTCCGGTCCACATAGCAATGCCTTCCGGCCCACAACACATAACGCCTTCCGGCCCATAACATAATAACTGACAACTACCCGAATTCTCATCCGATAAAAAGGTTGGCCTTGGTGCCATAAACCCTAGCGATATAGTGAGGATAACTCACCTCGAAACTGCCGACTGAACAGATAACTCAAGCTGCTCCAATCACTGATACGGTCTCCACCTCCGGACAGCCACCAATGCACTGAACTCAATAATAATCAACAATTACCAAAATACCCCTGGAACCACTGGTCAACCCTTGGTCAAAGACAAGGTCAAAGTCAACCCCTGACTGACCCTACTCGCCGAGTCAACCCAATGACTCGCCGAGTTCCCATATCCAGAACTTCACTCAATCCGCGACCTAACTCGCCGAGTCACCCCGAGACTCGCCGAGTTCAACAACTCTGAGTCCACTCGCCCTCAACTCACCGAGTCATCCCTTGACTCACCGATTCTCGACTCAACCCTAGAATATCGGGACTCTTCGACAAGACTCGCCGAGTCCAAGAACAAACTCACCGAGTCTATGGCTATCTTCAGCCTACTCGCCGAGTTGTTCATACAACTCGCCGAGTCCAAGGGCATCTTCAAACTACTCGCCGAGTCTGTTCATCGGACTCGGTGAGTCCATGCCATGCAACCGCTCCAACTGCTTTCTAAGGTCAGATCTGCTCCGACAATTCATAGGTCTGGCCTTCCTAGACTGGTTCATCACGTAAAGTCCTTATTTCGGTGCTCATAATACACCCCATGACTCATAATTGACGTTTTGACCTAAGGCATAAGGATTCCAATCCAAAACCTCCATTGATTCCCGAAAAGCTCAGGCATGGGACACTCTGGACTTCCAAGAGTTCCAATATAGGGTTCCAATCGCTTGGGGGACTAAGGAAGCACTCAATCTAGCCACAAAAGGGTTCCATAACCCTAAATCCATATACACATCAACATAGAAGGGAACAAATCGAAAAATATTACCTGAATAACGTTGCTCTGTGTCCCCAACCCTCAGAATATGGCTTCTCCTGTTGTTCCCTTAACCAAGCCTCCTCCTCCTTGCAAAATAACACTTCCAAGATCAATAATGGTCTTCTACCTTGCTCCAGATGCTCACAATCGAATTAGGGTTTCACTCAAAGGACTAGGGTGAACAATGACGGCCATAAGGCCCCTTATATATGTCCCAAACCTGGGAAGTTAGGGTTTCGCTAAACAGCGCGGACTCGCCGAGTCCGTATCCGGACTCGCCGAGTCCAGTCGCGAACCCGCGACCAGATCCGCGATCCTACTCGGCGAGTCTGAGCTCCAACTCGCCGAGTCCCCTCTTAAAACACCCAAAATCATAATTATAACAATACCTGAAATTCCGGGCTGTTACAATATATATATATATATATATATATATATATATATATATATATATATATATATATATATATATATATATGGTTAATTATGATTCTCTATTGAACATAATTAAATTTTTGTTTTGTATTTTTGCTAGCATCCAACTAGTTTCCGGTTTTTTACTATATGGCTGACGTTCACAATATATATATATATATATATATATATATATATATATATATATATATATATATATATATATATATATATATATATATATATATATATATATATATATATATTGAACGTCAGCCATATAGTAAAAAACCGGAAACTAGTTGGGTGCTAGCAAAAATACAAAACAAAAATTAAGGCACCTTGAGACAGAATTGGATGATGCATCAATTACATTCTAATTTTTCTAGGATTATGCATCTAGGCATTTGTATTACTTAGAGCATTTATAATTGTGACTTTAACGAGAGAGTTGAATGAGATGTTAAATTTATTGGTCATTCTAGCATACTGAGATGCTAGTTTGACATTCAATGAATTTAGAATTCAACGGTCATGAGAAAAGAAAAGTTGCTAATTCTTAAATATATGCTATAAATTATGTTTTTTAAATTTCTATTAAACTTGGTACAATTCAGTGCACTGTAGAAAAAAAAAAAACTTATAGAGTTGTATGGAATATAGAAAAAAAAATGATACGGCAATCCATTGAACTCTATGGAGTTCAGTACATTGTGGATGTTCTTATAAAAATGATGCCCCGTATGAATTAAAAGTATGAGAACAAGTCGTAGTTATTTACTTAGAATAATACATGGAAAACATTTTACAATTTGTTATTCGACAAATTAGTGTAAAATAAGTATTTATAAATGTTCTTAAATCATTACAATGTTAACATTATTTTTAGAAATTGTCTTCCTTAACACATCAATAATTATTTAAATATTTTGAAATATCTTAATTATCTATAACTATTATTTATTAAATAATATAGTAATTGTTATGAAAGCTCATTATATAAATACAATTGATTATTATAATAAATAATAATTTTTTTAGAACGGTAAATATATTATTAAAAAACTATCAATATGCTAGAAAAGAATTACATTAAAAATGTAGCAGATATAAGATTATAAAGCCAAAAACTACAATTGAATTTAGTTTTCCTACATCTATTACTTATCCAGAAAGAAGACCTATACACGAGATCATCAAAGAGCAAAGCTGTTGAGGGATTATCCGCAAAATAGTGGAATTTCAAAAGTTCCAAATGCACCAAAAGGTAATCATCACAACTACATAAAATACTTGGCGTTGGCCACTTCTCATAGAGATAGAAGAAAACCATGATAAAAGATAATAAGATCTGACCAGACACCTGAATACCCCACCAAATGGAAATACACTTCCAAATCATAATCATATCAGTACAACCTACAAACAAATGATCAATAGTTTCCACACTCGCAGAGCAGATAGGGCAAAGGATCGAGTCTACCATAACCCCCCTATGAGAAAGTCTCTCTCTAGCGGGAATACTAAGTAATTGAATTCTCCATATAAGAATATTAATCTTAATAGGAATCCAATTATTCCATCGTGTCTCTTCACCTCCAGTAAAAAAGTATATTGTCATCTATATAACCACGAGTAGAAGAGACATAAAAGGTATCACTAGTATCAATAATCCACCTCAATCTATTAGGAGTCGACTGCAACCAGATATTCTGAGTAATTGAAAGTAACCCATCCCATTGCTCCTGCTCAACGACATCTCTAGGAATGCGTCTCAAAGTGCACATGTCCCAACCTTTTGACATCCGATCACTGACACTAAGATGTTTAAAGGTATCCAAATCATGAATTTTATGAAAAAATAGACATAACCGACTGGTCACCCATCCAAAAATCTTGCCAAAAGGATGTGTGGCAGCCATCACCAATCCTAATAAGACATAAAGACTAAATATCGATGCCTCTATCTCTAAACTGAATGAACATACGAATAACTCTATTCCCGGGACCTGTACCGACTATTCTCGTGATCAAGGGTCTACAACCACCATTTGGACCATAAAATGATTTTATGACACGAACCCACAACAGATTAGGACAATGATAAAATCTCCACCACCATTGTAACATCATAGCCCTGTTAAAGGAGAAAAAGTTCCCTACTCTCAAACCTCCTTCCTCCTTAACCGCTAAAACGCTGTCCCATCTAACCTAGTGCATACGTCTCTCATCTAGATCTGCACCCCCAAAAAAATTTCTCCCTCAACGCCTCTAAGGAGTTCAAACCAAAATAGGACTAAGGAAGATCGACATCAAATAACTGTCTAACGATCCTAGAACCGAATTCACCAAATTAAGTCATCCTCCAATAGAAATGCATTTAGCTTTCCAACCCGATACTCTAGTCCGAAATCGATCAGAAACAGGAGAACAGGTAAAAACACGAGTCATAATAAATAATAATTAATGTTTAATAAGTTCCATTTATAGAATACATAGTAGTTAAAGGAGAAGATATAGGAAATGATATATTAAGATTCAAGCATAACGTAGCAACAAAAAAACGTATATGAAAAACACATTAATATGTTTTTAAGCGAACTGTAATTTTACTAGTATATTTTGTTAATTGTTTCTACTAAATTAAAGTGTGTTGTATTTTTGTATTAATTTTCATGTCTATATTTTAGCATAAGTTAATTTTATATTATTATATTTTTGTTGATTTTTCTATAAATAAATTAAAACAGTGTATTAAATAACAATATAATATTAAATCAATATAATAAATTTCTATAATTATTAATTAGTAAATGATAGTGTATTTTAAAATTATCCTAGAGACCCCATGTGTTGTTGCAACCATTTATCAAAATTTAAAAGATTAAACCCTATTTTGCAAATGGTTTGCGAGAAGGTTGATAAGGCTAAATCATGTTTGCAAATGGTTTGCAAGAAGGTTGATAAGGCTCATGTGGTTGATCGTCATTAGCTGAGTTGGTTTGAGCATATACGTGAATTTATAATTTTAACGATAACTTGATTGTAAGGTTGGAGGGAGTTGTGTCGCACTCCCCCATGAAACAGCAGTACCATATAGTCGACACTTCAATGACTACCACAAAAATATGGTTGCATGTCACATCTAACTCTAAGGACTATAGTCACACTCATTTTTTTTAATAATTAAATTTTTTATTTTAAATAAAAAGTATATATTTCATTAATTAAAAAACACATTACATTGTGTCACTTAAAAAAACATCACATTAAAAAAACCTAGAAACTTAGAAAAAAAAAGTTAAAAGTTAAAAAAAATAAATAAATAAACCAACTACATGAAATCGTCATCCGAGAACTCATTTTTCAGGTCATCCGAGGGATCCTAATTAAGTTTAATGTGTTGAATCCCGTAAATATTTTCCACCAAGTCCATACCAAGATTGTGAAATGTTTTGGTGTAATGGTTTAAGAGGTTTAAATAGGAATGTTTAAAGGTTAAAAAAAACTTTTTTTTAATCTGACCATTCAACGGTCAATTGGAATGAAAATCGAAAGAGAGGAGTGCTCCCTTAGGGTACCGTAGTACGGCCTCCACCGCATCCAAACCGCGGGGGAGGGGTGGTGTTTGTGATGATGTGGCAAGGGTGGTGTGGCCTCTATCGTAGCCACTCCCCTTGGTCTAAGATCAACTAGCAAGTCACATTCCTTATGTTTGAAATATAACTGTTGAGAACCTACATGATTCAAGAACGAATGATCACTCACCGTGAGTTTCAAAAGTAACCATTTAGCACTTGAGGGATACTCAAGTAACAATCCCATCTTTATTTTTAACTCTAATAGATATATGGTCACACAATTTAATTTCGAGCTTAATTGAAATTTGTGACTTCTTGTTGAGTTGACATAAGATTACTCATGAGTGACGACTGGATGGAAATTAGGAGGTGAAAGCAACTAGCGAACAAGACAACCGGTGAAGTAACTTCTTTCTAAGTTTCTAACAATAGAGGTTTTAAGGTCAAGTCTCTAAAAACTCAAAATTGTGCCTTGCTCTCCAAATAGTAGTGTCGTCTCAATCGGTGGGAAAAAGGGTTATGGGATGAAATGGTTTATAGCATCCACAATCTTGCCAATTGACCACCTGAAGTCATTGCTAAAAAATCATCCACAAGTGTTTGGATCTAACAAAGCAATAACAAGTCTTAGTACAGTTAGCTTGCAAATGCTCATTCCTTTCCCACACCTTTTCAAACCTTCTCTCTCGAGTTTATACTTCCTAGACAAAGAGTTCTTAGTATTTAGGGTATTTTGGCGAAGTCTAAGGTCCATAAGTGCTCGACATTAGTAACTATCAAGTTGGAATTATGTTAGTGCAATTTCCGAACTTTTGTCAGGAAAATCTATGTAAGTTAAGCTACACTCATATTACTTTCATTGTAACTTATATTTATATTTATAGTCGTTGTTATGAATTTATAAATATAATTTATCAGTGATTCCAAGTTATTATAATGATTTTTCTACTTACGGGAATGATGTCATGGTTTGATTTAGTGGTGTTTAAAGTGAGATTTCCAAATAATATATTATGGATACCAAATGGACCCTACCTCTGATAAGATCCTACATGGTTGTTCCTTATTTGATAGATCTTGATATAGACGTTGGTATTAGTGAGGAATCTAGACTATCATTAGTCGTCAGGAATATAAGACTAAGACTTAGTGATATTCATCCCTGGGTCACATCAAAAGAAAAGCTAAGTGTTAAGGCGAAGTTCTACCAAAATTCTGTGGTATCCATTTTTAACAAGTGAGTGCATGGTATCTTTCATCTTGCACATAGATATACAATACTTAGGCAATTAAATGTTATATGTGCTTATGTGCAAAAATGTTTTGTGTTAGATGAAATAATATAAGATGATTTTATATGTTTTATTATATATGTATTTTCATACCTATAATATATTGGGTAGTGATGGGTAATGATGGATGAATAGAATAATATGGGAGATGGATGATGAGAGTTGAATATAATAATAAAATGTCTTAACTTACTAGTACTACTTTACTAAGCGATATAGTCATCTAACATATTATAAATGACCACCATTGGACTATTGATGACAATCTCAGGGAACGCAAATAGTCTCATAACCTGTAAGCTATGAACTAAATGTTCATTTTGTATACTCTATTCTTACTGACATGTATTATGGAGAAATCCCTACAACAATACACTTAGCATTGATGATTTTGATGATCCTTAGAAATGAATATAAAAGAAAACCTATTTATATGTATAGTGGATAAATCCCTAAAACAGTATTGTCAGCAACAATGATTTTGATGATCCTTAAAATAGATCCGTAGGAATGAATATAAAAGAAAACTTACTAATATGTATTGCAGAGAAATCCATGAAATAGTATGGTCAGCAACAATGATTATGATGATCCTTATGATAGATCCTTGAGAATAAAGATAAATAATGGGGATAGGTAATTAGGTTAACTATTTGATAATTAAACATATTAATTATATTATTGTTGATTGAAAACCCTATGTACTCACTAGGTAACCTAGCCCGCTCAGTTTCTTTGTATCACAAATATCAATACGAATGTATTTTATGTTTGGATTCGATGAGAGATTAAAGGAAATGTAGGTCATTAGATATTTTAAGGCCAATAATGATTACATTTATGCTTATGTTTCTTGTATCATTTATGACATCCTAAGTTTTAATGATTAATGAAACACATTTCTTTGAAAATACTTTTACGGGACAATTTTTGTTAATTAAAAAATACTCTGTTTTAAAATAATCATACATAAAAAGGTCTTTTATAGCCATAAAAATGAAGATGTCACATGAAGTAACCTTAAAATGTGAGTATATGATCACTAAATCTTTTTTGCATTTTTCAGAATGAAAAACAGATGGTATAGGAGGCTTTGACTGCTATACAATATGTTGTGCAGTAACCGAAGGGAATGGACTCCACCAATTTACCTTAAAAAGTTTGCAATATATATATATATATATATATATATATATATATATATATATATATATATATATATATATATATATATATATATATATATATATATATATATATATATATATATATATATATATTAAACCCTGATAACTTAATGTTAATTTTAAATGCTATTTTTTTTGTTCTAACCATTAACTTTAAGGTGAAACACATAAATAGACACACAAAAATAATACATTATGCCCCGTGTACGAGAACACTTACTAGTTAATAATAAATATTGGATTTATTTATTCGTAACAATTTGACATATAATTCTCAATATTATTTCGGTTTGATTGTTGATTTGAGCAAGGTTTTTAATATAATTATTCTTTCTCCTACTAAGGTTGCCGATGGTGTTATTTCCTTATCCTCACTTGGTGTAAATATAAGACATTCTTAGATGATTGTAGATGGTAGATTATAGTTGTTCCCCATTTTCTAATATTTCAATTTTAATTCGTACTTTGTTCTCTTTATCTATATTTTAGTTATTTGCTAATCGTGGTGACCATTTTATATATTTCACCGTTTAAAAATAATAAACTTATTTTTTTTCTATATATTACAACATATATTTGTTGTTTAGGAATGCGTACGAGTCAAAATAGTTTGAGGTTTTCCAATAAGAGTGTGAATGTCTTATTAATAATCGTATACTTGCACCTCTATGGATTGAAGGAGATTGATAAGAATTTTAGCAAACTACGCTACTCGAGTTTCATAAGCAATCGTTATGACATTTAACATGTGCTTTTGTTAAGGGTCGTATATTTTTCTTTTTAAATCTTAACAAAAATTACATCACTTCATCAAACCTTAACAAATATCACAATAGTTTGTCCAATTTTAGAAAAGCTAATAATTTTATTTCTTGAGAAACCATAAAGTCTAAAAATTTACGCAGCTGCTTTGTCATTGCCTCAATGGGATGACTAGTTGTGATGGTTTCGTCTATTGCTACTGTTTGTCGTTATTAGTTAATATCCATTGCCCATAATCTTTCTAGTTGTATACAATATTTATTATCCTTTTGTATCACATATCCTGAATAATTAGGCATTATCTTTTCTCTTAATCAATCTATTGCATCTCTAAAAAAAGTACATAAAAACAAAATTGTTGGATTTCATATGTTTGTTGCATTATCACGAGTAGATTTAATTGAATATGATTTAGATACAACTACAAAATTCCAATAATAATAATAATAATAATAAAGTTATGTAAAGTATTAAATTAAGAACATGTAGTTACTATTAAATTAAATTGTTTAAATGTCCGCGCCGGCTAAATTATTGTGGCGGTTGATTAACAAATTAAAACCGAATCTTAAATGTTATATTAATTAAGAAGAGAATCTTTTTTTTTTTTTTACGAACTGCATGTATTAAAACATGATCTGTTTAATACCTTATAGCAAGGTTGTTTACATAGGTTCCTTCTACGGATTGCAAGACTGTGATCATAGTATATGACCAAAATGGCAGTCTTCAAATTTGTTTTTGGAGTCTTGTTTTTGTAGTATGTATTACAACTCGATGTTGATTAAGGTAAAAAATATACTAAAAATTGATTAGAAAGTCTTTAGTGTTGCCATCACAAAATTTAAAAAATATAATTTTGGATTGAACGCACAGTTTATTGGATTTTGTGAATATTAATTTAAATTGGGCTAAATTTATCAAATTTGGAATCAACGTCAAATACAAATTGTGTCTTCATTCCTTCAATCACTAATCAATTTTGTTTTTTATAATCTCAAACATTGCTGAATTCATAATTTATTTTTATTGGAGGGATTGATATAGCTAGTTGTGACTTGTGAGTGTCATCAGCTATGTCATAAAATAAAAGGATATTATAAATTTTGTCATATATACATATTTGGTTACGAATATTTTCTAAATGTAATTCACCATTAAATTTGCTTGGTATTTAAAAACTATCAATATAGTCAGTTATTGTTAGTTTTTGTTGATTTGGAATCTTGAATGACTTGTCAGGTTGATATACTATGTTTCTATTATATATATATATATATATATATATATATATATATATATATATATATATATATATATATATATATATATATATATATATATATATATATATATATATATATATATATACAGGAATGAGTTCTATGGAAAACAAATAACTAGGGCAACATCTACCGGAACTAATAATCAAATGATACGTATCCATTTTTTTCTTCACAAGTAATGTATTGTGGAAGTGATGTGTTGTCATGTTTTCATTGGTTCAAATATGTGTTGCCCTAATATTTCATTTTCCATATAACTCTTCCCTATATATATATATATATATATATATATATATATATATATATATATATATATATATATATAGAGAGAGAGAGAGAGAGAGAGAAAGAGCTAGGTTCAAATTTTTAAAATAATTATTGTGTTATTGTATGCATAAATATGGATCAATCAAAATTAAATAATTAGATAAATCAATGAGGGTAATTTAGTGATTTGGTAAATCAATTCTATAAATAATCCATTTATTTTAGGGATCCGATTTTTATTAACCCTATTAAAATCCACCTCCAGATCACACCGGCGAACTAAATCCGCATCTTTCTTCCTCACACTAACAATTGGTTCTTTCTCCTTCCCTCTGCGTCGTATGTCACCTTCCTACTTGTCTCTATAACCAATTAATCATCCTCCTCGCCACCGCTTCCTCCGCCTAATACCATTTACAGTTTCTGATGAAAATCATTATACCCCTCCTACTCTTTTTCCCAGGTGGCATGTGCGCGTCAATGGCAGTGGCTTAATCTCGGATGGAATTCATTCGACTGATACATGCTCAATCTCCATCAACGGTTGTAGACCTCATTCTCTTCAGCTTTTCCTGCATCCATTGATCCCAACCATTGCGACCAGCCATTATCTCCCTAATTTTTGTTTCGTTTATCCAGACCACCGCAACCACCAAGTCCCGACCGATGACCACCAATTCCCTAATTTTTTCCCTATTGGTCAAGATCTTAGTCAAATTGTACGGATCCACCTTCCCCTTCAAAACCAGGTAACATATGTTTGGAGTATCATGTTTTTATAGCTTGTTTCGTGAGTTTAAAGTGATTTTAACTTTATAATTTATTTAGATTCGTTAAACTTGTTCAAAAACCATGTGATTTTCAATCCTCGTAGACTTAAGTTACAGTAGTCTGTGACTTATGAGAGCTTTACATTTTGAAGTATCTTAGTTCTGAATGTGGTGATACTAGAAACAAAGCATTTATCAGTCTTTCAGTTTTTGTGAATGATTTTGTATTTAGCCATTATCTTTTTGGAATATATTTATCAGATTGATCTGCGTAAAGAATCAACAGCAAAGCTTATTGCCCCATCGCTATTTTCTGTGGTGACATTTGGTCCATTTGCTTCAGTAAACGATGTTTTGACATCATTATCACATGCAATAGGTAATTTCCTAAAAACCATAATGAAATTTTGCATCTCTTCCAATTACTTTTTTTAAGGTCATGTATTTTTACTAGTATCAAGTAAGACTACTTGGAATTTTCACTGAACTTTAATTTTAAGTTGGATTATTAGTTTGATATTTCTTTTTGATTGTCAGAAAAGGATCTGGAGGTTGGAACTGGTAAAGGAGAGAAGCAAAAGCAGGGACGACAAGTTTTCGTATATTAGATAAGGAGAATAAATGTGTTCTAACATAATGGTATTCTTGTAGAACGTAATTCTCGTCGGGTATTAGTCTCACAAAATGACATTCTCGTAAGAATGGTTGGAATCAATCGATTATGGACCATTGATGAAGATCACTGGCATTTGTTCACGAATTGCATGGAATCACGAATTCCAATTCTGTTGGACTGAAATCATGAATTCTAATTCTGTTGGAATCTAGACTACAATTTGGTTTTGTTTTCACAGAAGTTGATGCTTGAAAAACGGACCACAATATTGAAAGTGATTCTAAGCAACATTATTCTTTTAGAATATATTAGTGTCGTTGTTAGATTTTGATGTTTTCTTTCCCGTTTTGAAAGCTTTTTTAGTTTTATTCTTTAACAATAAATATAATTCTTAACAATTATTACCTGTATTCTATAACAAATAATGTATTTTTTGTTTTTATTCTTTAACCGATTGTTCAAGAATTTGTTATTCTACAAGAAGTGTTTAAAGTCGTGATCAAGAAATAGGTTCAAGAATATTTTTATTATTTATGGTTCAAGAATATTTTTATTTTTTAATATACTCATAAATATATTCTATCAGAATGTCCGAATTAAAAGAATTATAATTTGTAAAATCGGATTTTTCAAATTAATAGAATCTATGATCCCTTAAAATATGCAACTTTCCTTTATTAAATATATATTAATTGACTAAAATACCCTTGTAATTAAATTAGATGATATTTTTCAATTATATTTAATTCAATAATATATATTAATCACTTTCTTAAAATAAGTAAAATTGATTGGCCCATCTTTATGCATACAATAATACAATAATTACTTTGAATAGAATAATCTAAGCCTATATATATATATATATATATATATATATATATATATATATATATATGAATCGATAAATATATAGAAATAAAAAACCACCTAGTATCTGATATACTAAATGGCCAAAAGGGGATACAAAGTAACAAGATTAAAGGAGACAAAATTGCAGAAATGGTCCCGGTGGTTTGTCGATTTCTTTTGGTAAAGTCAAAAAAATAGTTTCATAGCAAACAAGGTCCTTATTTGGTGTTTGAGTTGTGGATTGGGTCCCGAAAACGAACATTCGTTAGTTTCAGTCTGTTAAGTGTGTTGAAATAACTTTTTTACCCTTTATTTTTATTTTTTAATTATTAATTATATTTCCCATTTTTATAAATTATTAATAATAAAAAACAAAAGATGTCTCTCTCTCTCTCTCTCTCTCTCTCTCTCTCTCTCTTTGTCTCTTTCTCTTTCTTTTCCGTTGACATAAAACACCGTCTGCTACCTTTTATATCTCCTCATCTTCCTCACACTCACATCTACCTCCTCTCACATACTTTTCATCTCATCACTTCTGATCTATTCTACTTCCATTCACCTGCACAACCAAAGGGGGGAAACTCCTTCTCAAATCTTGATTTGCTCCATCGTGGATAAGCGTGGCTAGAGATGATGATCACTCCCACTAGTTATCCAACAATCGCTGCCGCCCATGGATGATGATTGAACAGTGGAGCAACCCAGATCCCTAAACAACCACATCCTCAGTCTCCTGTCGGTTAGACCCTCACCTTCCAGTGGCGAAGCACCACCATCTCCACTACAGTTTTATGAACACCAACCACCTTCATTGCTACTATGTCTCTCTCTCTCTCTCACACACACAGACACACACAAATCTACCCGATATATGCCTCAACATCATCTTGAAGATGTCGTACACTTGCAAGATCTGCAACTCCAGGAAGGTCGCCATCGCTAAGAGGCAAACACAAATCTGGAGTACAGATTCCCCGTCAGACATCTTCTATAATTGTCAAGAACCTTTATCCTTTCTCATTCTCTTTGTTCATTCTTCCTTCCTATAAAACTCATCTCCCCTACTGCTAACTCCACTTTATTTTATGTTTTTTCGTCCATGAAAACGAAGATGAAGAAATATTAGTTTTGCATCTTGATTTGAATATCCTATTAGTTTTGAAGATTTTTGTTTGTTTTGTACAACAACAGATATGTTTTTTGAGTAATCTAGGTTGGCAATTTGGTTTCTTTTGATTATGAATTTACATTGTTTCCTTTATTTAAACATAGAATTTGGAGGATCAAAAACATAGTGAACCGATTATTGATGATGGGAAATTGATTTTGGCATCATTTGATTCTATTGATTATGGTATCAGTTGGGTCTACCTTCTGGATGGGGTTGGGCGAGTGAGGTAACAGTGGATGACAGTGGTGGTGATGATCATAGTGGTGGGTTTATAAATTGTTGGTTTTTGTAATTTAGTGTTTTCGCCTTCAATTGTTATCCTATCGGAAAAATGTGTCGTGTCATCTGAGAAGCTTACATGGGCTAGTCGGAGAGGACAATGGGGTCTTACTGTATTTTGGGTTGGGAAAGAGGTAGGTGGTAGGGTTGTTTTTGAAAAGTGGGGTGTAAGTGGGGTCCACTAGATAATATCTATATTAATAAAAATTAATTGAAATATATAATGAAGGGTAAAATAGTCATTTGAGCAAATTTAACTGAGTAAAGTAACAAATGCTAATTTTAGGGACCAAATCTACAACTTAAACACCAAATAAAAACTCTTTTTGCTAAGAAACTATTTTTTGGACCTTACCCAAAGAAATTGGCAAACCACAAGGACCATTTTTGCAATTTTTTCATTACAGGAGGAAAAAAAAACAATGGTACAAAAATGTGGTTTCATGTCACACCACAAGGACCATTTTTACAAAAATATGGTTTCATGTCTCACCACGGGGACCATTTTTACAGGAGGAAAAAACAATGGCAAACCACAAGGACCATTTTTACAAATAGGTCCCGATTCAAAAAACAGATACCCGCTTTTGATACTTCCTCATAAAACCACAGTATCACGTAGGCGACACATCAACAATTACCACAAAAATGTGGTTTCATGTCACACCCAAGGAGTGGTACCATACTCATTTTTTTTTGAATAATTAAAATTTTTATTTTTAATGAAAACAAAAATTTCATTAATTAAAACAAAAAACTCATTACATTGCGTCACTTAAATGAAGTGAGTTCCCTGATAGAAACAAACATCTTCTCAAACGGCATCGTCCTTTTCCTCACAACGTCTTCAACCTTTTCTACTCTCTTCCTCCTGCCTACCACGTTCGCCGCCTCCAGCTCAAGCAGAGTCTCTACCGTAAGCAATGCCTGCGACCTCCACCCAAACGTCGACCATTCAAGTAATGTTTCTTTGTTTTTTCTAAAGTCACATGTAAAAGCTAGTATTTCTTTGTAAAAAATTGATGGAGAATTAGAACACTTGAAATCTAATTCTGGTAGTTTCTATGTTCTACTCATCATCAAAATTCTTGCCATGATTTTCTTCATTTCTAGGTTGTTTCATCTTCTTGTTATATTCCTTATGAGGGTCAACTAATATGTAACCATACGAGTTTGATAATGTGATTGCCCCTCAAGGCCAGTTACAACTACTATTTCATCTCCATGATTCCGACGTTGCCCAATCTTTCATTGATGCACTACATGTTTTCACTTACAAATCAATTATTGGTGTGAAAGATCATTTTGATTGTAATGTTCATCAATTGTGCTTCTTCTTGAATTTGGGATAGCGACAAGCAAACATTAATGAATTCATGGTGAGATATTAGCTTCCTCTTGAAATATTTTCCTTTTGCAATTTATTTGCAGACACATCAACCATGAGTCTACATTTTAGTTCATAGTTCACCTGAGATTTCTCTTAATTGTTAACCAAGTTTGCATTCACTAGTCTACATTATAGATCATAGCTTTTACCTAAAATCAAGGTTGTTCCCATTAGGGTGTTCATAATCAAGTATCTTGATTTAAGTTTTTTTATTATTTAATTTTTTTGTAGTTGGATAGGTTCATACTAAGAAAAAAAAATCATGTTTTGTGTTGGATAGCTTCTGTTTAGACCTTGAAGATGCAAACATCTTCATTGGGTCTTCGATTTTTGCGAAGGAATTGACATTGAAAATGAAGGAAGCCATGGAGAAGGTTAATGAGGGAAACGGCCTAGTGATTTTGTTATCTAGGTTATTGCAAAAAAAATTTGTGAGAAACGCATATGAAAAATGCAATAAACTTTCCTTTTTCATACATGCAGTACATAATAATGTACTTTAGTTTGTTGGTTAGTTTCTTTATAAAACCTACACTAAATAGCAATGTACATTTTTTTGGTTCTTTTTCATACCACTAAAAAATAGCACATAAAGGTAAAATTTTCATTTTCAACAGTCAGTCAGACGCAAAATCAAACATCATGGTTTTAATCAGATGTAAATTCAGTCAGACTTCAGACTCAGTCAGTCTCTCACTCAGTGTAACCTTACTCGGTTAGAAACTATCGAATAGTCCTTAACTGTATACAACGGACATAGTGTTGGATTAGTTGTCTAAACCAACAACTATAATTGGTATGTACTTGACCCAATAGTAGCATGGTCCTTTTGGGGTGCCTTCACCGGAGCAATTTGATAGGATGAATATTTGAGAAAGAAGTTATTTGTGATTTATTAATATATTATAAGAATAATATATTAATTGAGAAATCATATCATTTAATTGGTAATGGTCAAGAATTAATTTGGAATTAATTTTTTGACGAGGACTGATTAAGTAAATCAATAATACATATAGTTTGGGCTAATGATCCATGTTGATTAGGATGGACTAATTTTATGTGGAAGTCCATGAAGAGTTAGTCCAAAGGGCTTATCATATGGATTATTGAACTAAAGGCCCAATCAAGTGAATTAGGGTTTACAAGTGAAACCCTAAGAATTCCACACTATAAATATAACCCCTAGCATCACCAACCCTCCCCCCCCCCCCCCCCCCCCCCCCGCTAAGAGTTCCAAGAAGAACCCTAGACGTTTTGTGTGCCTCCTAGACTCTCTCTCATTATCGTCCATTGTTCTTGGTGTTTATTACTTATTAGAGGTATCACATTTGAGGTACTAAGCTCTTGAAAGGCCAAATTTTACAAGCTACAACAAAGAGTTATTCATCTAACTTGTTTTTATGTTTCAAATATCAAAGTTGTCTGGTACTTGTAGGTTTCATGCTTTGGATAATTTTATTTGATGTATAACTTGAGAAAAACTTAGCTCCAAAGAATTAGAGTTGTATGTGCACCATAGGATTGTTATAGTGCTCAAAACCCATTAATGGTATTAGAAATTAGGTTGTTTTCTGTTATATTGATGTAATTGTTTGATTTTCAAAGCTGAAAAAATGTCATTTTCGGCCACTAACTGCTAGATTCGTCGAGTCCCATATGGGAACTCGACGAGTTGGATCATATGTGATGAACTCATCGAGTCCATGCCATGAACTCGCCGAGTAGTATCCTCTATTTGCAGATTTTGAGTGTTTTTGGCTAGTTTTGGATTTGGATCATTACCACAAACTGTTTTGACTGTTAAAATTCGTTTTTTCTTATAAGGTGATGATTATCCTCATACAATTGAATGATAATTGTCAAATTTTAAGATAATTACTTGATTTTGTGAAAAACTAATTATTTGTAGAATTTGATTTGAATCATCTTGCTATATGAAATTAGCTTAGGTCAATTTTGTGATATACTTAATTATATGATTAATTTAATTGTTGTCAAATTGAACTAAGAGGTTTTGAAAAGTTTCAAAAATTTCCTTCAAGTTTTGGAATTTAAAATTTAATTAAAAGCTTTAATTTTGAAATATTAAATTCTATAACCCTAGTAATTTGAAAAGGTTCAAAAAATGCACCTCTTGGTTTTGTAACTTAAAATTTAATTAAGTAGCCTTAATTGTGAAATCTTAAATTTAGAACCTTGATATTTTGAATAGTTTAAATTACACCCCTATGATTTTATTAAATTAATTAAGTGTTTAATTAAAAGAGAGAATTAATAAATCCATAATGACATGGTTTAAGTTTAATTAAATTAAAAGTCTAATTTATTAATAGATTAAACCACTTAGTATTTTAAATGTGTAAAATACACCCTTATACTATATAAAATTAAAAGTCTAATATATTATATATATGTATAAGTTAAAAGTCAGTCTTACCGTTAGTAGGCCTCATTCACGAAGTTGGTCTATAAGGGGTGTTTAAGGAAGTGGCATGTAAAATGACCGTCATTGGGTATCCACTCTTACCCACCGCACCCTTGACTAGTGGAGGGTCGTTAGCCGAACGGGTAAGATAGGACACAAACTTCCATTGTAAGTATAATGAAATACTAAGTAACTAAATGTTTTATAAATTCTCAATCTTAGTTACTTAGGAAAAATGTGAATTTGGTGCTAATCCATGAAATTACACATTATACCTTGTTGGTCGTTAGTAGAGCGTGTGTGGTTAACCGACACACTAATATGGGACTAATAAAGGATGACAATGGGTAGCTCATAGTTTTCATCGATCAATGGAGTGTGTGTGGTTAACCGACACATTGATTAGGTGATCATCGATCAAAGGAGACCAAGCTAATTTGCTTGGTTATTCACACCTTGTTTGTGATCCTCGGTATCCCAGTCACAAAATTAAAGGGCACAATTGAGATTAAACATGCCATTGAAAAGTTAAATGAATCTCAAAAGATCTAGGAGTTTCATTTAAAACCTAATTCGATTAAAATTTTCATTTTCGTTGTAGAATTGGTAAATCGTCATTTACCTACCGACAAATAGTTTGCAATTGGATTTTTGCATCCCTTTTCCGAATTGTAAATTATTGTGTCGGGTCCTAGCCTTAACATATCATTTGGGTGTTACATTAAGGATTGAATCAACTAACTTGAATTTCTCCCCTTATATATGTTTAGTTCTGGCAACTATGGTCTACCTTATCCTTTTGGAAAAAGCTTTCCTCATGAAGATCATGTTCCATGTTTCGATCGAGGAACTAGAAATCATTCTTTATTTCCTCCACCTCCTCAAATAATTCTCCCTGAGCCACATGTTCGTCGACTTGAAAAGTTCAAGGTCACTCAAGCCCTATTGGTAAGCAAACACCAAGATGGAAGGTGTATATGTGCTCACGTCTTAGAGATGAAGTTGCATATTGAAAGGCTGGGAATGTTGGGTGTCGTTTTCCCGAGGAAGTTGGTTGTTGACTTGGTTCTTCAGTCACTCCCCGAGTCATATAGTTTGTTTGTTATAGAATACTATATGACAGAACACAACGTGACCCTTATTGATCTAACATATTTGCTTATTGCTGCTGAATCAGCAATGATTTGGAGTACTGGTCAAGCAAATTTGTCTGGAAGATCAATCTCCCAAACTTCCATGGACATTAACAATGGTCACATTGGAAATCCAGAAAAGCTTTCTCTTCCCAATGGAAAGGGATTGGCCAAGGTCAAACCGTTTGACCAAATGGTAAAGAGAAAGGTTGAATCTGAGATAGTCCCATGTACCATTATGAAAGGGTCTGTTTGCTACTATTGTCAAGAAAATGGGCATTGGATGCGAAGCTTCCGTATCTACCTGAAAGATCATAAGGATGGTAAAGTCAAATTGTATGACTCTACTTCAGGTAAATCCACTATCTAACTCTATTAAGTTCCCAATTATAGATTCTTAATACATGATGTGATAAGATTGCATTTTGATGTTTTGTAGGATCAAAGAAAAGAAAGGAAGCTTAAAGGAAGAGTAAGATGAGTCTGGTTGCGAAGAGATAGATTTCAATCGCATGGTTCGATGATCAGATTTTTAAGCTGCTGCTTAGAAGTTATGATAGATTGCTTAGAAATATTTAGAAACATAGTTTTCATATGAATTTGCATTGTAAGGACAAGTTTTTCCGTAGTTTATAAATATAGAAAATTTTGATTTTATCTTATTTTATGTTTCCTTGTAATGAAATTTTTAAAAATTGTTATTCATATGTTTCTATTAATAGTAATATTGAAAATGATTGATTCTTAGTTATATCAATTGTGGGAGTGTCGTAATTCTCTAAGTAAGGAAAGATTATCATCGCCCAAGTTTTAATTGGACAGAAACTTGGAATCATATGATTTGAATCATGTGATGTATGAAGATCTTGGTACTTGGAAAATTAGGACTAATTCCTTGTTTACATATATATATATATATATATATATATATATATATATATATATATATATATATATATATATATATATATATATATATGTAAGTCAAGTGAAAGATGAATGGATCTAGTACACATTAATGTGCACTGGTCAGATCCAACACAAAGAATGATAAAGGCTATTCGTCATGATTTACTAACAGTTCGGTAAATATGGTTATGCTTACAAGTTTAAGTGTAATTCTAATACCTTGAAAAGTTTCAATGTATAGTAGATCCAACACAAAGAATGATAAAGGCTATTCGTCATGATTTACTAACAGTTCGGTAAATATGGTTATGCTTACAAGTTTAAGTGTAATTCTAATACCTCGAAAAGTTTCAATGTATAGTAGAACGAATAAGAAGAATCAATTAGGCAGAAAGATAAAAGTTTCTCTAATCTGAAATGAAAAGAGAGTACTTTAGTATCGTGTTTTTTGATCATCCTTATGATTATGGAACCATGTCACAATTGATCCTCTAAGGATACCTTAGTGCATTTATATGACTAAGGAGAGATATCGGGAAGTATTAAAATGGTTAAAATCAAAAGGATGAGTCATGTTTCATTCCAAAATCGAGTCTTAGAGTTATACTCCGAGATTGTGTCTTGAGTGACACATCCTAAGTAGGTTTATAACACATCATGAAATGTGGAGTAGAAAAATGTTCTCTCACTCTTGCACATTTGGAATTGGTAGCTGTGATGTTTTGGCTAAAACTAAGACCAACAAAGACCAATTAAATGAAGTGTTTTTTTCTTGATAAGAACCCGCACTAACTCTTGAATATTTGTTTGTCAAGGAATGTTTCTTGACAAGAGAATCTTATATGTAAAGAGGTTAGTGAGAGTCTCAAAGATCCTGAAAAGTTTCAAGAACTAATCAAAAGTAAACCTATTGTTTATCACTAGCACACGAATTGAGGTTTGTAACCTATCGTGTTGACATATTCTTGTTTCTGTGCATATTCCAGTTAAGTCGACTATCCATGTGAGCTCTATGAGTTCTCATTTGAATGCATAAAGCAAAGCACATTGATCAATGGAAAGTACATTAATCTGTAGGGGTGATCTGCACAATAACTTGGAAGCAATGGTAGGACTCTTGTGCTACCAGATGTCAAGAAATTAATATTGAAAAAATTCAGTCCATTTGAGTTTGGATTTGTCACAAACCTTGTCTTATGATTATCGCTATGAAAATTCACATGGATAGGAACACATACACTATAAATCTAAGTGGCAAAAGGTTTCTCTCCTTCATGAAAATGATTGTGAGGAAACGCTTTCACTAAGTAGATTTAAAGAGATAGCAGTTACGTTAATTGCATTCTCAAATTCAATTATGATTAAGGAATCCATATTCATAGTTCAAATTGTGAGAAATGGTAAGTATTCTGGACATTCGGGACTTACTGCTGTAAGTTTTGAAATAGTTTATACACACATATGAGGTATCTAAGGGAAGGTGTATAAGTTTGAGAAGCCTAGATAAAGTCTTAACGAAGCATCTTGTATCAGAAATCTGAACTTCGGTAAAAAGTCAATAAGTATTGATTTCTAGAAGTCCAGCTGATTTTTGGGTACATGTCAAATATAGTGGGAGCATAATTGTTATGCTAGTAAGAATGTAATTATTATGCTAAGTGGGAGTATAATCATTATGATAGGTGTTGCGAGTTAGCAATGCTATTTATAGGAAAAAAAGTTTTGATTTGCAAAGTTGCAGAATTTGAAAAGTTGTTTTGCTATAGTAAGGGAGAGGATACTTATACTTTATGTCGTATCTAAAAGTTTAGATTGAAATTATTAGAGGGACTTATACATGGATATATATGAATGTAATGTTGAAATTGTGACAACCCCAAAATCTCGGCCAGAAAATACCAATTTTCATTTATGCTTTTAAAATAATTTCATAGTAAATCCTTTTGATTTGAAAGAATTGCGGAATTTGTTCCCAAAAACAAAACGTGATAAAACAATGTTTACCAAAGCATTTCACAAAAGAAATGTATTTTCATTATATAATCAAAACTCGGGATGTCATGTTCCGATACAGACCATAAAGCATAAACGATAACATTAAAAGTCATTCAACAAATATATACATATACAGACTTGTAAACAAAACAACTTGATGGTTCATCCATCTTATGCCCTTGCGCCACTTCCTGTAATGCAAATAAAACTGAGTGGGTCAGGCTTGGGAGCCTGGTGAGTATATAGGGTTTTCAACCCACAATAAATACTTATATTTAATTCCACCAACCAACAATAACCCAATTACTCATTCCCGTTATTCTCACTTTACATCCCTAAGACAACTAACATAAAGGACCTAGTCTAAGAATATTTCATCGGGGCGACAACACATGCTTCGGGGGTTCCTCAGCAATATAAGTCAAACAAGGCAACCATGAGGGGAATGGAGTACAGAGAATGAACACCTAAGTTCATTAACACCTACAGGTGGCGAGTCTGCTAGTGTTCCACATGACTGTCTAGAAAAGTCTGTGGTCATCATCTAAACTCCGCTAGATGACTGAATCAAAACAACAACGAGTCCTCTCATCTGTTTATTACAGACCAACTATCTACCCATGTTCTACCCAACATATTAGTAAATAAAAATATACATTTTTATACATAGTTTAAAAACCTGTATAGCATGCTTTAATCAATACATATTCCACATAACAGATGAGGCACACACACATAACACGTATTTCATAGAAAACAAATCAGATCAATGAGATAGAAGAGAGTGAATATACATTCACACATATAACACAAAATATACACATAACACGTATTTCGTATAAAATACTTCATAATTATGCGTTAGAAGAAAGTAACCACACACTCACTTGATCAGAAGATGATCGGACAACACTACGACTTGTAGAAGTAGTATTCTTCGGTAGATCTGGAAGATCTTCACAAAAACTGGACTCCTCGCGGGTAGAGCTTCGGCTCGGGAATTGCACTTCTCGGGATCTTCGGGGCTTCGGGACTTGCTTCGGGATATTTCTTGCATGTAAATCGAGGTAAAACAGGAGAGAGAGGAGAGAAAATAGCAACCCTAAACGGCTGGCCCTTCAAATCTATTTATAGGGCAAATTTGGCCCTTGCCACGTCGTGGCACCCTTTTTCCACGTCGTGGGCTTGGTCGTCACTGCATACGTCATCCTAAGTTGCATCTGGGGGTCTCCCGGAGGTGTCAGTAGACTTGCCACGTCGTGGTCTTTGACACAGCTTTGGGGTTCGCGCCCCGAACTTCAGAAATTCATAACTTTCTCATACGAACTCCGTTTTCGACGTTCTTTATATCGACGCGAAGGTGAGATTACGCTATACAACTCTCGTTTAGACTCCATTGGCTAATTTTTAATTGATTTTTAATATATTATAAGTATATTACTTATATATAGTATTTTTAATAGGCCGGGACATGAAAACTCTGTTCGAAATTCATAACTCCTTCATCTGAACTCCGTTTTCATCTGTCTTTTTATCGTTGGACTACTATCAATGAGATATTAAATTCTCATTTAGAAATTTTTGGCTAAATATCACTCGATCTCTATTTCGAGTATTTGGGCTGCATACCGCTAAGTCGAAACTTCGAAAAATCATAACTTCCTCATACGAAGTCAGATTTGGGCGTTCTTTTCATGCACGCTCTCGGTTTAACTAACCCTACGACTTTCGTTTAGATCACTAAGGCTAGATATCGATCTATCTTAAATTCATATTTTACGTTATTCGGCGTTGCTGGTTCTGTCGCGAAACTTCGACAGGTCATAACTTCTTCGTTATAACTCGGATTTCGGCATTCTTTATATATTCGGAAACCTCATTTCAACCACTACAACATTATCCATAGATATCGGCTTTATCTAACATTTAATTTTGACGCTTATTTTTATTCTTAATTAAATTAAGTCACACAATTAAGCACATAACACATAATACTTAAATATTTCATCATTAATACTTCAAAAAGAGTTACAAGGGTTAACCTAGACTGTTACATAAATGATAATGCCTAGCCTGGAAACGCGGGGGTTACAATTCTATCCCCCTTAGGATGATTCCGTCCCCGGAATCACACGTCAACAAACAAATGCGGATAGCGACTCAACATGTCACTCTCCGTTTCCCAAGTGAGATTTGACCCATTCGTATGTTTCCAACGGACAAGCACTAATTCGACAATCTTGCGTCGAAGCTTCTTAGTCTTTCGGTCAACAATTATCTCTGGTTCTTCAATTAACCTCTTGTTTTCATCAATTCTCAATTCAGAAATTGGAATTATATCGGGAACTTCTCCTGTGAATTTCCTCAAATAACACACATGAAAATTGTTGTGAATTCCATTCAGTTCTTCGGGTAATTCGAGCTTGTAAGCTTGGTTCCCAATTCTCTGAAGAACTTTAAACGGTCCAATAAACCTTGGACTCGACTTTCCCCCTTTACCAAATCTTATAAGTCCCTTCCACGGCGAGACTTTAAGCAAAACCGAATCTCCAACCTCAAAAGTCATCGGTCTTCGCTTCTTGTGAGCATAGCTCTTTTGACGATCCTGAGCTGCCAACATTCTTTCCCTGATCACTTTCAACTTCTCAGCAGTTTGATGGACCATCTCGGGACCCATAAACTGCTTTTCCCCAGCCTTAAGCCAACAAGACGGCGTACAACACTTATGTCCGTACAAAGCTTGATAAGGTGCCATCTTTATGATCGAGTGGAAACTATTATTGTAGGAAAATTCTACCAAAGGTAAATGTTCATCCCAGTTACCTAGGAATTCCAGGGTACATGCTCTCAGCATATCTTCAAGTGTTTGTATTGTTCTTTCACTCTGACCATCAGTCTGTGGATGGTAAGTTGTACTTAAACATAACTTGGTACCCATTTACTCTTGTAGACTTTTCCAAAACCTTGAGGTGAAACGGCTGTCACGATCCGACACAGTCGTTAACGGGACACCGTGAAGCCTCACAATTTCTTTCACATAAGAATTCGCAAGCTTATCCATAGACCATTTCTCCTTAGCTGCTATGAAATGCGCACTCTTAGTGAATCGATCAACGACCACCCAAATCATGTCGTGACCATTCTTTGTTCTGGGTAGTTTATTGACAAAATCCATCGCAATGTCTTCCCATTTACCCATAGGCACAGGTAAAGGTTCTAAACTCCCATATGGTTTCTGATGTTGTGTCTTGACTCTCGCACAAGTCACACACTCGGCCACATACTTTGCAACATCAAGCTTCATCGTTGGCCACCAGTAGTAGGGTTTCAGGTCCCTATACATTTTAGTGCTACCAGGATGAATCGAGTACATGGTCTTGTGAACTTCTTCCATCAGAAGATCCCTGACTCCTCCTGTCTTAGGTATCCAAATCCGATCTTGGAACACCTTCAGTCCATGACTGTTTATACTGAACACCAACGTTTTTCCCAAACGTTCTTCCTTTCGGTCATTCTTCTCAGAAGCTTCCTCTTGAGCTTTCTTTATACTTTCCACAATGGTCGAGACAACTTCAATTCTCAACGCTCTTGGCCTTTTCCTTTCAAGATTGACTTTCTGACTGAGAGCATCAGCAACAACATTAGCTTTACCAGGATGGTAAAGTATCTCACAGTCGTAGTCCTTGAGTAACTCTAGCCAGCGTCGTTGCCTCATATTCAATTCTTTCTGATTAAAGAGATATTGGAGACTCTTATGAGCAGTGAAAAGTTTGCACTTTGTGCCATAGAGGTAATGCCTCCATATTTTCAGAGCGAAAACTACCGCTGCCAACTCCAAATCATGAGTCTGGTAATTCTTTTCATGCTCCTTCAGCTGTCGAGACACATATGCTATCACCTTCTCTCTTTGGGTCAAAACACAACCCAATCCAACCCCAGACGCATCGCTATAGACAGCGAAGTCTTCAACTCCATCAGGTAGAGAAAGTATCGGTGCCTCACATAGCTTCTTCTTTAGCTTCTCGAATGCTTCTTTATGCTTATCACTCCAAGCATAAGTAGCTCCTTTGTGGGTCAAAGCTGTTAATGGCGTAGCAATCGAAGAAAAGCCTTGGATAAACCTTCGGTAATATTCGGCTAATCCTAAAAAGCTTTGGATCTCCGTGGGACTTTTCGATTGTTCCCACTTCATTACAGCTTCAATCATTGCTGGATCAACCATTATCCCTTCTTGGTTGACCACGTGACCCAAGAATTGGACTTCACAAATCCAAAAATCACATTTAGAGAACTTCGCATACAGCTTCTCCTTTTTCAAAACTTGTAACACTTCTCGCAAGTGTCTGCCATGCTCCTCTTGGCTTTTCGAGTAAATCAGAATGTCATCTATGAACACTATCACATATTTATCAAGGAACGGATTACAAACCCTATTCATTAAATCCATGAATGCTGCTGGAACATTGGTTAGTCCAAACGATATAACCAAGAACTTGTAGTGTCCATATCTAGTTCTGAATGCAGTCTTCTCGATATCTTGCTCTCTTACTTTGAGCTGATGATATCCTGACCTAAGATCGATCTTCGAGAAATAGCTCGAACCTTGAAATTGATCAAATAGGTCATCAATCCTTGGCAACGGGTATCTATTCTTTATTGTTGCCTTGTTCAGCTCTCTGTAATCAATGCACATTCTCATACTTCCATCTTTCTTCTTCACGAATAACACTGGAGCTCCCCAGGGTGATGAACTACGTCTAATGAAACCTTTGTCCAATAACTCCTGAAGTTGCATCATCAGCTCCTTCATCTCCGTCGGTGCTAATCGATAAGGTGCTTTTGCTATTGGCATGGTCCCTGGTAACAAGTCTATTCTGAACTCCACTTGTCTATCAGGTGGTAATCCAGGAAGATCTTCGGGAAATACTTCCGGATAATCACACACCACTAGAATACTCTGCATCACCTTCTTTTCCTTCTTAGCATCAATCACGAATGATAAATATGATGTACATCCCTTGGTCAAACACTTTCTGGCTTTTATTAGAGAAATGATTCCAGAATTTACTCTGCGTTTGTCCCCATACACCATAAATGAATCTTTCCAACGCGGGTTTACTTTAACTATCTTCTTCTTGCACAATATCTCGGCGTCATTGGCGCTAAGCCAATCCATTCCCAACACGATGTCGAAACCATTAAGTTCGATAGGTAATAATTCCTCGTGAAACTTATTCCCATTAAGGTCGATTAAGATGTTTTTCATACGATGGCTAACAGGTACAAACTTTCCACTAGCAACTTCGACTAATAAAGCATTATCTAGTCTACCAATAGGCAAAGCTAGTTTTCTACCAAACTCATGCGAAATAAAGGAGTAGTTGGCTCCAGAATCAAACAAAATTTTAGAAGGTAATTCGTTTACGAGAAAGGTACTTGAAGCGACATCAGCTTCATCTTTCGTAGCCTCAAGTGTCATCTGGAAGGCTCTCGCCTTCGGCTTTGGTGGAATGTTGGGTCTAGCTGCCTCCTTCTTCTTCGGACAGTCTTTCAAAATGTGCCCCTCTTCATTACAGCCAAAACACATCCTTTTGTTGTTCGGACACTCATTGGCAAAATGTCCAATTTTTCCACACTTGTAGCAAGTTACATCCTCACTACACTTCCCAAAGTGCTTTTTCTTACACTTATCACACCATTTCGCTTCGCCTCCTTTTCCTCCACCAAACTTTTTCGAATCAGATTTCAAAAATTTGCTTTTCTTACCGGAACCAGATGTTCCCTCAAAATTTCTCTTCTCACCAACCTCAACCTTGTCGGTGGTTCTCCCCTTAATCATGTTCTCAACAAACTTGGCAGCCCAAATAGCTGCCTCTAAGGTAGGTGCCTGACGAACTGGCACTGCGTACTCCCATGAGAGTCCCTTTGCGTATCGGTCAACCTTTGTCAGCTCATCTGGCACGATGCGCAAAGCAAACTCCATCTTATCGGTGAAAGCGTTTATGTATTCATCAACTGACATGCTGCCCTTCGTCAATGTCAAAAAATTATTCTCCAACTCCAACATATTTTGAGTCGAGCAGAACTTGCGCCTGAACTGCGCCAAGAACTCTGCCCATGACAATTGCAGTGGCTCATTAGGGCTTAAAGTCTTCCCTAGAGTGTTCCACGAACGAACGGCTCCACCTCGGAACTGACGCACTGCATAGATAGTCTGCAACTTGCCTCTGCAGCCACAAGTCATGAAGGCTAACTCCATTTCGGAGATCCAATCCATAACTCCAATCGGATCCTCCTACCTATTGAAGGTCGATGGTTTGCAAGTCAGAAAGTCCTTATACTTGCATCCCATTCCATCATTCCTTCCATCCTGGTTGTTCTGCCTATCTATCGGTGGGTTGGCTTGACCAATAGACCCACTGAAGTTTCCACCTTCCGAGTGCCCTTCATTTAATTCAGGCTCTTCCACACGAATTGACAGTTCTTCACGATTCTGTTGAAGCAACCGCCTAGTCTCCTCCATTTGACGATCCGACATTGTTTGAATCATCATTTGCACACCAACCATGGTTATCGGCTCAGGTGCTGCTGCTACGACAGATATTTGCTCAATCACTGGCGGTTGATTCCTATTTTCATCAGCATTTCCAACTCCACTTCTTGTTCTCACCATTTTTGATCTATACACCGAATAAGGTGAAATTAGATCCTCATTCACGATAGATATTCAAATAATCCTTATCACTCCGAAACGTTTACATGCTAGTTCTAATATCGTAGACGTATGCTCAGAATCCTACACACATAAGGTTTCCAGATCCGGTCGACACCAGACCATAGATCTAAACAAATAATATCATATATGGCAACCTATAACATTTAGCACATAAAAGCTTTTTACGCAACTTTCCTAAAATAAACTAGTGCTCGTGTCTAACATATAACAGACACACATCTCATAATTTCACTTAGCATTCTAAGTTTAAGTCTAGAAATCCTACAAATTCCGAGTTCGCTTAAACTAATGCTCTGATACCAACTGTGACATCCCCAAAATCTCGGCCAGAAAAGACCAATTTTCATTTATGCTTTTAAAATAATTTCAGAGTAAATCCTTTTGATTTGAAAGAATTGCGGAATTTGTTTCCAAAAACAAAACGTGATAAAACAATGTTTACCAAAGCATTGCATATGTCATCGCAAGTTGCATCTGGGGGACTCCCGGAGGTGTCAGAAGACTTGCCACGTCGTGGCACTGCTTGCCACGTCATGGTCTCTGACACAGCTTTGGGGTTCGCGCCCCGAATTTCAGAAATTCATAACTTTCTCATACGAACTCCGTTTTCGACGTTCTTTATATTGACGCGAAGGTGAGATTATGCACTACAACTCTCGTTTAGACTCCATTGGCTAATTTTGAATTGATTTTTAATATATTATAAGTTTATTACTTATATAGTATTTTTAATAGGCCGGGACAAGAAAACTCTGTTCGAAATTCATAACTCCTTCATCTGAACTTCGTTTTCGTCTGTCTTTTTATCGTTGGACTACTATCAATGAGATCTTCAATTATCATTTAGAAATTTTTGGCTAAATATCACTCGATCTCTATTTTGAGTATTCAGACTGCATACGGATATGTCGAAACTTCGAAAAAATCATAACTTCCTCATACGAAGTCAGATTTGGGCGTTCTTTTCATGCACGCTCTCGGTTTAACTAAACCTACGAGTTTAATTTAGATCACTAAGGCTAGATATCGCTCTATCTTAAATTCATATTTTACGTCATTCGGCGTTGCCGGTTCTGTCGCGAAACTTCGACAGATCATAACTTCTTCGTTATAACTCGGATTTCGGCATTCTTTATATATTCGGAAACCTCGTTTCAACCACTACAACATTATCCATAGATATCAGCTTTATCTAACATTTCATTTTGACACTTATTTTTATTCTTAATTAAATTAAGTCACACAATTAAGCACATAACACATAATACTTAAATATTTCATCATTAATACTTCAAAAAGAGTTACAAGGGTTAACCTAGACTATTACATCAATGATAATGACTAGCCTGGAAACACGGGCATTACAGAAATGTCTCAACATTAGAAATTCTATATATGTAGAAATGTTATAGCAAAAGACTAGTCTAGTATCATGTCTTTATGTAAGGCATTATGAATCGTATCCCATGTGCTTCGGATATAGTATCGATTACATATGCTATAATATTCGATTGTTCTAATTTCCAAATACCTAGTGTATTAAGAGGGAAAAGGACTAGAACAAGATATGACTAAAAGTTTTATGCAACTATCAGTGACAATCTAAAGTTCGCTGAAGATTGGTTGCTTATGGATAGGTGGAAGTATAGTAATGGATGGACCACATTAATGCGGTTCTGAATAGACATGGTTCTAATAAGAATGGATAGTCATATGGCAATATGGAAATTTTTCCATAATGGAGTTGGATGTTAAGAACCTATGTGTAGAAACTTTTATGCAAGAAGGATATTCAAAGGAATGTACTTTGAATATGAAACTTCTTATCTATGTAATTGTCTTGTAACAATCTCCAATAGAATGTTTGTAATTAGCAAAGTCTCTGTGACTTTGGTGCCTAGTCATTACAAAATGATCATTGCATAATAGCTTAGAATTTAACACATTCTAATAGTGGAAGAATTTGGTATTCTTACACTTATGATAAGGATTTGGAATTGTGGAATGAGCATCATTGGAAATGTTTCAAATTGATCTGTTTCACGAAGAGAGGACCATAGGTAAACATAGTGTGCATGTTTAGAGCATGGGATAACTATTGTTTTAATTCAAGTACTAAGTTGATTAGTCGAAAAATTATACAATGAATAATGTGTAATCGATATGGTGATTAAATAATAAGTGTTTTTTTATTTATATTCAAAAGTTTTGAGACCATATTGGATTAAATTATTCTTGTGTTTCACTTCGCATGTTTTACTTCCCGAATAACTAAGTTATTTAAACATCCACAGTCGATCATACTTTGGAAGTAAGTAATGAGGAAAGACTGTCATGAATCCATCTCTAGATTGTCTAAAATCTTAGACATAGCAAATGTTTGATGCAGTATTCATGAGTACTCCTGAAATAGGAATTTAAGTATTTGATTAAACCTACGCTCACATGAACCACTTCATGGATTTTATCACGAGTGATTGTGACATGACAATATCTTATATTCTTGAAACGGAGACATATAGGTTGTAGTTTACAAGTCAGTTGCACATTGATGATACGTAAACACATCAGTAACTTGATGTTATAAAACATATTATTGTGTGTGGTTCGATGAGTAAATAGTAGAAGCATATGAGTCGAAGTTTATCTGTTCCTTTTACCCTAAGAGGGTAAAAGCGATATATGTGGGCCCCTCGATGATTTAGTGATGACACCCTAAGCGCTTGGCCAAGCCTCGACTAATTTTATTTGTTCAATTAGTCAGTCATCATAAATCGGAAATCGGGAAACAGAACTTTGACAGAGAGAATGATTATAATCCATGTATCATGTCTGTAGGATATCTTGTAGAATGGAGGAATATTTGATCCCTTATCTAAAGGACGCATTACTGATAAGATCAGAGTTCAACAACGATTTTTGAGAGCTATGATTGCTAATCAGATTCTAAATTCGTACTTGCAATAGTAGTTAGTAGACTTATCCAAATGGAAGACTGTTGGATTAGGTGTCTAAGCTCATAACTATAATTGTTATGTACTTGACCCGATAGTAGCATGGTCCTTTTGAGTTGTCTTCACCGGAGCAATTTGATAGGATGGATATTTAAGAAAAAGGTTATTTGTGATTTATTAATATATTATAAAAATAATATATTAATTGAGAAATCATATTATTTAATTGGTATTGGTCAAGAATTGATTTGGAATTAATTTAGTGACCAAAAGACACTGATTAAATTAACGGGGACTGATTAAGTAAATCAGTAATAATAATAGTTTGGGCTAATGATCTATGTTGATTAGGATGGACTAATTTTATGTGGGAGTCCATGAAGAATTAGTCCAAAGGGCGTATCATATGGATTATTGCACTAAAGGCCTAAGGAAGTGAATTAGGGTTTACAAGTGAAACCCTAGGAATTCAACACTATAAATGTAACCCCTAGCATCACCAAAAAGGCCCCTAAGAGCTCCAAGAAGAACCCTAGACGTTTTGTGTGCCTCATAGCCTATCTCTTATTATCCTCCATTGTTCTTGGTCTTTGTGACTTATTAGAGGTATCACATTTGAGGTACTAAGCTCTTGAAAGGCCAAATTTTACAAGCTACAACAAAGAGGTATTCATCTAACTAGTTTTATGTTTCAAATATCAAAGTTGTATGCTAGTTGTAGGCTTCATGCTTTGGATAATTTTATTGCATGTATAACTTAAGAAAACTTAGATCCAAAGCATTAGGGTTGTATGTGCACCATAGGATTGTTATAGTGCTCAAAACCCATCACATGGTACATTACCTGTCAAATCATTAATAACGATATAAGATGCCAAATCAACAAAAACTGCAATAACCGGTAATATTAGTATTTTTTTAATATACTAACCAATGTCAATGGTAAATATAATACAAAAAACCCTTCCGTGATTAAATATGTATGCCGAATATAGATTATTACCCTTATAAGTAATTATCCATATAATAAAATATCACACTTTGATAAAAGTAATTATGACTTAAGCTACTTCCCTATAGTTAGTTTTAGATCAACTGAAGACCATTTTTAAACCCATTTCCAAATATCAGGCAAACCGTTTTTCTCAAAAAACATAGAAAAAAAATCAAATGATCCGTTTTGAGCGTATTTAAGAAAAATATTTCAATAAAAATAAACTATTAGCAACAACCTACCAAAGTTATATATGAATCGTTCTTAATAATTAGGAACCTAGAAACTAATCTTAGCCTTAATTAGAAATGGATGCATATGATGCATGGGTTAAAGTCCTAATTTTTTTCTTTTTTGGTAAGCAAGGACAAAATCATAATTTCACAAATTAATACATCATTCACTGTATAATACAAAATAATCAGGAAATTAAAAAGGACCACTTATATTATGTACAAAACACAAACACATGCACTGTAACAACCCAAAAATTATAAGGTAAAAATTGTATTTTTAAATTTAATCATAAACACCATTTATCCTCTTTAATCATTGAAAAGTATATCAAAGTAAAAAAAATGTTATTAGAGTAAAATCCCAAAATCACAAAGTTGGGGAAATATGGGTGGATGCGCTGCGATCATGCTGGGTCCCTTCCCTTTCAAACCGGAAGTACCTGAAACCATAACCATAAAACTGTAAGCACAAAGCATAGTGAGTTCCCCAAAATACCACATATCATACATATCATTAGGCCTAGCCCTCATATTGGGCCCAACCCATCATAATTGGGCCTAGTCTGTCATACATTGCAAGGGTCATAGAGACAGCTAGCATATAACATACATTGGCCTACCCCTTCCTGATCCATGGGCCCAACCCAACATACAATGGGCCTAGCCCGCATACCATGCAAGAGTCACAAAGACAACAAGCACATAATAGATCCTAGTGGGTCGACATTGGTGCCTTCGACCCACGAGTACAGTGAGGAGACTCACCTAAATCATGATGATGACTAAAACCTCACGCAAAGCCACATCGATCATAACCAACAGCTCTTACTGCCAAAAAATGGGTGCAAAACACCTCCTAACAATCCACACAAGGCAAACCCTAAGTCTACCTTCTAAAAATAGAGATTGACCAGAAAGTCAACCCATGTCCAAAGTCAACGGTCAAAGTTGACTTTAGCTTACCGCCACGTCGTGGCCTTCACCCAGCCAAACAACGGTACTTCGCAGTCGCCATGTCATAGCAACCTATGGCCACGTCATGGGCACTGGGTTTCCAACAACTTAATGGATTAAGTTGCTTTCCTCGATTCCAAGACCTCTATGATCCAAAACTATGGTCTAAATGAATAAAGTTTCCAACTTTATCCATTAACTCACCCAAAGTGATTAAGATCTCAAACCCTAGGTCCAAATAAAGCCAAAATTTCATAATATCTTAACCATTAAGCCCTTAATATGAAAAGTCCTTAGTCCCAACTCTTCCAGAAGCTAAAAGGGGTGCCAAAGGTCAGTAAAAAATGATTACATGATGGACATGCATGCCCCATGCTTGTCCTTAACTCAACTTACGTCAAATGGCAAGAAAATGAACAAAAACTCATGTAAGATTGACAGATCACAACCAAACTTCAGATCGATAAGATATGCTGCTCAAGGGACAATAGAGAGCAATAAAGTTGCCAACTTTATTCCATCAATTCACTCAAATAAACTCTATGAACAAAAAAGGGACCAAAACAACCTAGATCTAAGAGAATAACTCCAAAAGGTAGAGACTTGAATCCTTACAAATGGTCTAGAAGGTGATAACCAAGATGAGAAGATGTTGCTTGCTTGATCCTTGCATGAATTCTTCCTCACTTCCTTAAAATGAAACAAAACCACCAAGAGAGAAAGGATTAAGATTTTTCTGAGGTTGAGAGAGATAGAGGTTGAGAAATGAACCCTAAAACTGAGTTAGAGGGGCTTAAATACAAAGGGAACTCTAAAAGAATGATAGGCTTGGGCCAGAACAGCTGCCACGCCGTGACAACTCTTGGCTAAGTCGTGGCGACTTAATAAAATATGTGTGCCATTTATTCGATATCATGTCGTGGGCATCCCGTTGGATTAGTGTCTAAGCCCGTAACTATATTTGGTATGTACTTGACCCGGTTGTGTATGGTCCTTTTGGGTTGCCTTCACCAAAGCAACTTGATGGGATGATTTATGGAGAAAGAGGATTAATTATGATTTATTAATATATTATATGAATAATATATTAAAGAAGAAATCATATTGTTTAATTAATATTAGTTAATAATTAATTGATAATTAGTTTTGTGACTAAAAGACATTAATTAAACTTAGGGGACTGGAATTGTAATTATAAGATAATTGAAATTGGGCTATGGATCACCTTGGAAAATAGGTTGGACGAATTCTATGGGAAGCCTATAAAGAAATCGTCCAAGGGGTGTTCTAAAGGGAGTCCATGGGCTGCTTAGGGCCTAAGCAGTCAAATTAGGGTTTCCTAGTTGAAAACCCTAATAGCCTCACTATATAAAGACCCCTATGGCCCCAAAAAACGTAAGGAACTCTTTTGGAAGAACCCTAGGTCATTTTTGGTGCTCCTTCTCCCTCTCATAAGTCATTCTCTTGCTTGTGGTGTTTGTAAGCCATTAGAGGAGTGAAACTTGTGACTCTAAGCTCCAAAGACAAGAAGATTCAAGCCATTGAATAAGAGGTAATCATCTAGATCTGCTCATATGTGATAATTTCGAAATGCATATGTTGGATTAGGGTTTTTGAGTCTTGGATGAATTACATGTACAATAGAGAAACCTAGATCCAAGCATTAGGGTTTGCATGAGCACATAGGATGTTCTTTTGTATAAAACTCATCAGTGGTATCAAAGCCTTGATTATTTTCTGTTATATGTGATGCAATGCTTGTTTATCTGCTAAAAATCTGGTTTCTGGCCTCTGCCTGACCTGACTCGACGAGTCAGTATCTGGACTCGGCGAGTCAGCCCAACTTGGCGAGTCCAGGTAGTGACTCGGCGAGTCCGGGAGTCAGGTAGAGGATATTTCGGGATTTATTTCTATTTTGCTGAAGGATAATTCCTAAAATCATTTTCTTATGATAAAATCCGATTTTTATTATTTCTATGTGTTTATCCGTACCAAAACAAAAGATAGTTTTAAATTGTTTGAATAATAATTTCCTTGTATGATAAAAGTTGATTATTTAAATTCTTTGGTAAATTATCTTGTAAATAATCTTGATTATGTCAAAATTAGATATTCATTAAATTAATTGTTTAATTTAAATTTATTTGCTATTTGGTCCTTTGTGTTTTGAAAAGTTTCAAAACTTGCCCTCAAGTTTTAGAATTTAAATTTTTGATTAAAAAGTTTAATTTTGAAATATTTAAATTCTAAACCCTAATGATTTGAAATTTCTCAAAACTTGCCCTCAGATTTTGGAATTTAAATTTGACAAAACTGCAAAAATGGTCCCTGTGGTATGCATTTTTTCTGAGGTTTGGTCCAAACCTCGACTTTTTTGGATTGATGGTCCTTTTGGCCTAGTTTCAATGTGTATTTGGTCCCTTCGTAAACTAAAATGACTGTAATGCCCTTTATGTATTTACTTTTTGTTTTTCTTCAATTTTTTTTAATTTATCTATTTTAATAAATAATAAATAAAAAGAGGGCTCTCTCTTTCTCTCTCTCTCTCTCTCTCTCTCTCTCTCTCTCTCTCTCTCTCGGCGGAATCCCAGATCAAAGAACTAGTTTTTGGTTCAAACACTTCTTGCACGATCGATTCATCTTACTGTTCAGCAGCCTCCCTTGTAACCAGTCACGAATTCACCGCCATCTACCATTTTCGATGAATTGAAACCACCCATCTCCCTCTATGCCTAGCCCTAATCTTCATTTGAAATTGATTCAGGCTTGTAAAGCAAAAATATGAAGAACAACGATTTGAGATTGTAGGTGAGCTTTTAGAGAAAATGAAAATCGTACAAACCCTACTTCCGATTGTCGGATATCAAATCAAACATTGTCATCGTGTTCCCTTTGATGTTGAAGTTGAGTGCAATCCGGAGAAAATCGAGACCCACAAAAGGGAGAAAATCGAAGCAAGCAGAATTGACCACATGTACACAATAACAATGGTCGGAGTTCGATCAGAACCGTGGTGGGTGGGATGAGGGGCGTCGATTTCGGTGTCTGCAATCACCCTCCTCGTCATTTGCCTTAGATTTGACGGTGAAATTCGTCACTGTAAATCTAGGTCACAAGATTATGAATCGGCATCTGAACGGTGAAGTTGGCTTCTACTTCTATTGATTATCAGGTCTAGTAACATAAATTTCTCAAGAACAGCGGTGAAGTTGGCTTCTACTTCTTTTGATTATTAGGTCTGGTGTCTACAATCACCCTCTTCGTTTGTATCTGGGTCACTGTGTGCAAGAAGAAAAATCACAACCCCTGTACCGGCAGCCATATGGAGTTGGGTTTTATACTCCGATGACAGCAACCAAATCCTCACGAACACCATTTTCGGTGGTTCTTCTGTAATCAAAGAGTCAAAGATTGGGTGATGGTATGTAGTTTTTGTATGGAGAGAGAGAGAGAGAGAGAGAGAGAGAAAGAAGAGAGAGGCCTTTCATTTTTTTAATTATCAAAATGAATAAATAATTATTAAAACTTAAAAAATGAATTTAGAGATAGAAAATAAATACCCAAGGGCATTAAAGTCATTTCAGTTTACCGAGGGACCAAATTCGCAATGAAACTAGCTCAAAAGGACCACAAAGCCAAAAAAGTTGAGGTTTAGACTAAAACCCAAAAAAAAATGCATACCATAGGGACCATTTTTGCAATTTTGTCTTTAAATTTTAATTAAAATTTTAATTTTTAAATGTTAAATTCTAAAACCCTAATTTTTGAAAAAGTTCAAATTACACCCTTATGGTTTTATTAAATTAATTAAGTGTATAATTAAAGGGGGTTAATAAACCCATAATGATATGGTTCACATTTTATTAAATTAAAAGTCTAATTTGATAAATTAGACCACATAGTATTTTAAAAGTGTAAAATACACCCTTATACTATATATAACATTAACAGTCTAATATTATATATGTATAACTTAAACTACTAGTCTTACCGTTAGTAGACCTCATTCACGAAGCCGATCTATAAGGGGGGTATAAGGTTATGACCTATAAAATGGCCATTTAATGGGTGTCCACTCTCACCCACTGCTTCCCTGATTAGTGGAGGGTCGTTAGCTGAACGGGTAGGATAGGGCAAACCCTCTCCTCATTAAAAGTATAAAGAATGTTAAAGTAACTAAATGTTTTACAAAACTTCCCAATCTTAGTTACTTTAGGCAAAAGTGAATTGATGCAATTCCATGAAATTACACATTGAACCCTTGCTAAGACGTTAATGGAGCGTGTGTGGTTAACTGACACACTAAATGGGTTCTAAGCGAAGGTAGCAAAGGGTCACTCGATGTTTGTCATAGTTTGGTGGATCGTGTGTGGTTAACCGGCACGTCGAATAGGTGACTGTAACATTGGGGGCACCATGTAAGTTGGCATGGTTATTCACACCATGGTTTGTGATCCTCGGCATCACAGTCACAAATTAAGGGGCATATCGAGATTTAAACATGTCATTGAAAAGTTCAATGAGTCTCAAAAGATCTAGGAGTTTTCAATACATTTAAAACTCAATCTCGTTTTTCATTTTTCATGGTGGAAAATTAGTGAATCGTCATTCACTTACCTTCAAATATTCTGTAATTTGGGTTACGGCATCCCTCTCCCAAGTTGTAGAGTATTGTGTTGGGTCCTAGCCTTAATATCTCATTTGGGTGTTTTATTAAGTACTCAATCAATCAACTAACTTGAATTTTCTCCCGTTTTGTAGATATCAAAGTAAGACAACTATGGTCTTCCCAAATCCCGTGGAACAAGCTTTCCAAATGAAAATGATATTCCATGATTCGATCGAGGAACACGAGATCATGCTTCACTTCCTCCACCTCCCCCTATTCTTCTCCCCAACCCACAAGTTCAAAGGCTTGAAAAGTTCAAGCTCACTCAATCCCTTTTGGCAAGTAAACATGAAGAAGGAAAGTCAGTGTGTGCACACGTCTTAGGGATGAAGTCACACATTGATAGGTTAAGAATGTTGGGATTCGTTGTCTGTGAGAAGCTGGCTGTTGCCTGGGTTCTTCAGTCGCTTCCCTACTCATATAGTGAGTTCGTAAGATAGTACTATATGATAGACCACGACGTAACTCGTATCGATCTCACCTATTTTCTTGTTGCTGCTGAATCAACAATGATTTGGCGCACTGGAAAAGAAAAGTTGATTGGTAGATCTGCCTTCCAAACCTCCATGGACATAGGCAATGGCAACGAAAGGCATGCCATGGTTGAAAAGTTTGACCATAAGAGAAAGCCAAAGTCTGAGGTAGTTCTGTGTGCTGTTCCAAAGGAATCAATTTTCTTTAATTGCCAAGATAAGGGGCATTAGAGACGAAGCTGTCCTGTCTACCTGAGAGATCTAAGAGATAGGAGAGTCAAGATATATGGCTCTACTTAAGGTAAAATCCATTAACTAACTCTATAAGTTCCTATTTTTTGATTCTTAATACATGATGTGATAAGATTACATTTGATGTTTTGTAGGATCGAAGAAAAGAGAGGAAGCTTAAAGGAAGAATTGAGCTTTGTCTGATCCCAAAGAAATGTATTTCGATCGTATGATTCGATGATCGAATTTTTGGAGTTGCTACTTTTAGAGTTATGATAGATTGCTTAGGAATATGTAATAGCGTAGTTTTCATTTCAATTGCATTGTAGGGACAAGTTTTTCCGCACCTTTTTATAAATAAAATAAATTTTGGTTTTCTCTTATTTATTTATTTCCTTGCAATGGCATGTATGAAAAATTGACATTTGTGTATTTCTAGTTTAGCAATGTTGAAATGGATGTGATTCTTTGTTATGTTATTTGTGGAAATGTCGAGAATTTACCAAAGAAGGAAAGATTCTTGTCGCCCGAGTTTCAATTGGACAAAAAATTGGAATCATACAAATTGTATTGTATGATGAATGAGAACCTTCATATTTGGAAAATTAAGACTAATTCCTTGATCACACAAGTATGTGACTCAAGTGAAGGACTAGGAGAACTGGTACACAATGTTGTGTGCTAGTCAAGTCGACTACAAAGAACAATAAGATTATTCGTCATGATTTACTAAAAATCTAGTAAATGTGGCTATGCTTACAAGATTAAGTGTAATTTTGAATCATTGAAGAGTTTTAATCTATGGCAGAACGAATAAGGAGAATCAATTAGGCAGAAAGATAAAAGTTTCTCCAATCTAAGAAGAAATGAGAGTACTTTTGTATCGTGTTTTATGATCGTATTGTTGATTATGAAACCATATCACAATTAATCCTCTGAGGACATCTTAGGGCACTATTATAGCTAAGAAGAGGATTCAGAAATTGTTGAAATGGTTAAATCAAAAGGATGAGTCATACTTCGTTCCAAAGTCAAGTCTTAGAGTCATACTCCAAGATTATGAATTGAGTGACACATCTTAAGAAATTCTAACACACTCTTCAAATGTGAAGCTGAAAATTGTTTTTCTTACTCTTGCAAGTTTGAAATTGGTAAATTATGATGTCTTGGATAAGACAAAGACCAACTAACATGTTTATCTTGATAAAAATCTGCACTAACTCTTGAATATTTGGTTGTCAAGAAATGTTTTCTTGACAAGAGAATCTTATATGTCAAGAGGTCAGTGGGAGTCTAAACGATCTTGAAAAGTTTCAACAACTAATCAAGAGTAAACCTATTATTAAACACTAGCACACGACTTGAGGTTTGTAACTCATCGTGTTGACGTATGCTTGTTTATGTGTCATTCTCGTTTATTAAACTATGCATATGAGTTCTACGAGTTCTCATGGATATGAACACATACACCATAAAATCTAAGTGTCAAAAGGTTTTTCTCCTTCATGAAAATGATTTTGAGGAAATGCTTTAACTAAGAGAGATTTTAAGGAGATAGCGATTATGTAAATTGCATTCTCAAATTCGATTATGATTACGACATCCCTCTTCATAGTTTGAATTGTGAGATTTGGTGATTAGTCTGAACATTTGGGACTTAGTAATATAAGTTATGCATTAGTTTAGGCACACATGTAAGCTATCTAAGGGAAGGTGTATGAATTTGAGGAGCTTGGATAAAAGCTTATCAAAGCATATCGTATTAGAAACAATGAACTTTGGAAGTCAATAAGTAAATTTTTCTAGAAGTTTAGCTGGTTTCTGACTATGAGTCAAAGCTATTGGGAGCATAAATGTTATGCTGGAATGGATATAATCATCATGTTAGTGGGAGCATGATTATTATTTTAAGTGTTGCAAGTTAGCAATATTAATTATAGAAAACAAAAGTTTCACTTTGCAAAGTTGCAGGGGTTAAAAAGTTGATTTGCTATAATTAAGGGAGAGAATGTTATACTTCGTTTCAAATCTGAAAGCTTAGATCGTGAAATTTTAATCAAATTTAGTCAATAATATATTAACTGCGTTCTCAAAAATTCGATTATGATTACGGCATCCCTCTTCATAGTTCGAATTGTGAAAACGTGGCAAATAGAAATATTATGGAAAATGGCTAATAAAGTATCATGCCTTTATGTAAGACATTATGAATCGTGTCCCATACGCTTTTGGTAGAGGATTGATTGCATATGCTGTAACATTTGACCGTTCTAAAATTATAACACCCCTAATTCAGAAGCAAGAGGTTAGGGGGTTAAGGTGGAATTTGAGGAAGCTACTCGACGAATAGGTGCGATTACTCGTCGAGTTAGAGCGATTTCTGGTCGCGAAGTTAAGTGACCAACTCGTCGAGTCGGAGGCTGGACTCGATGAGTTAGTGCTGGGAAGATAAAACCCTAATCCTAGGGTTTTCACCCTATTTAAAGGACCTTAAGTTCTCTCCTCAGCCTCCTTGTTACCCCTTGATAGCCAGAAAACCCTAAAATCGTGTGTGAGCTTTTGGAGTGAGCTTGGAAGCTTTGGAAGGAGATTCTAGCAAAGGAGGCTTGTAGATCACGTGCACAGCATCAAGGGACTCGTATAGATCCAGAATCTATTTCAGTTTCGGCACATTTTTGAGGTAACAAGTTGTTACCTTGATCCTTTCCTTTCTAGATCAACTTATGGATGGATTTGGGGCCATTTTAGTATGTTTAAGATCCATTTCAGGTCATGGGTCTAGATCTGAGGTTGCAACTTCAGATCTAGACTTGTCTTGGTTCAAGAAATCATAAAGCATCAGCCCTTGGTTTGGTTGTGAAGCATTCTTGCCTTAAACCCTAGCCCTAGCTTGTTTTGGGCCAATAGCACCTTGTACTCACGTAAAGTTGGCAGCTTTACGTGAGAGTCATGCCCTAGGAGGATAGATCTACAGTATGGAGCCTCTGCATGGCTCAAAAAGTGATTGTATGGATGAAGGACTGAAGAGACTCGGCGAGTCTCATGGGTTGACTCGGCGAGTCTCATGGGTTGACTCGGCGAGTCATATGATGATGGGCATGGACTTGACGAGTTGGATGAAAAATCCAGCGAGTCTGTTGAAGATTGTCGTGGACTTGACGAGTCTGTTCCAAAGACCCCCCAACCTCTTCTGGTTAAGACTCAGATCAGCGAGTTGAGTGGCGAATCAGTGAGTTGGACAGGATAGGACTCGGAGATTGATAGACTCGACGAGTCAATGGGGTGACTTGGCAAATCGAGTCGTGATATGAGAGTTTTCTGAAGTTAAGAGCTCGGCGATTCAATGGGTTGACTCGACGAGTAGGGTCAATCAGGAAGGTTGATTTTGGGCCAGGACTTTGACTTTGACCCGTTTGAACTTCAATGGGATATTGGTAAGGTGGATATTTATGTCAATGGATCATTAATGGCTATAGGTGTTGGAGTCTGGGGCAGTGCTTCGGGATTGTGCTTTCGTGGTTCGGTTCGGCAGTTGCAAGGTAATTTATCCTCACTATACTCAAGGGTCTAAGGTACCAAGGCCGTCCCTTTGATTTGTATTTGAGGTAGTTACACTGTGATATGATTGCTCTGTATCCTAGTAGATAGGATGGTTGTTATGCTGGTATGATTGGTTAGATCAGTATTTTGGTAGAGTGGAAATGGTTATGCTTTGTGACCTATAGTTAGGTCTGACTGTCTATATGCTGGTATGAGATTACCTATTATATGTGCACATGATTGTTTGCTAGTTGTGGGGTATTCCATCCTGAGGATGATAGGACCCTAGTATGTCGGTTTAGACTGTTATATGGTTATCTGATATTGGTGCACATGTCTGATTGATAGTATGTGGGCAATCCAACCCGATGGTTGTGGGCCAGGAGTACTCCATCCCGGTAGGATGATTGGACTAATAGTAGGTGGGCATTCCAACCCGATGGTTGAGGGCCTGGGGTATTCCATCCTGATGGATCATTGGACCCATAGTAGTTAGAATAGATGTAGGAGTGTGGGAATTACAACCTGATGGTTGTGGGCCATGAGTATTCCATCCCGGTAGGATGATTGGACTCATAGTGGGTAGGGCATTCCAACCCGATGGTTGTAGGCTAGGAGTATTCCATCCCGGAAGGATGATTGGACTCATAGTAGGATGGCATTCCAACCCGATGGTTGAGGACTTGGGGTATTCCATCCTGAGGGATGATTCGACCCATAGTAGTTGTTGTATGTGTAGGTGTCCGAGCATTCCAACCCGATGGTTGTGGCCTGAGAGTATTCCATCCTAGTAGGATGATCAGACTCATAGTACGTGGGCATTCCAAACGAAGGTTGAGTATTCCATCCTGGTAGGAAGATCGGACTCATAGGCTGATCAGACTCATACTCAGAACTTATGAGCACTCATGAATATTGCAGCAACTCTTGCTATGTCCACTACCCTGGACATCTACAAACCAGCTTCATGACAGTCTTGCTTCATATCTACTTCCAACATATGACCGACTGTGGATGGTTTAAATAACTTAGTCATTCAGGAAGAACGACCTAGTTATTCTGGAGTCAAAACATGCAAAGTGAAAACAAAAGAATAATACCAATCCTATATGGCCCCAGACTCTTGAGTGTAAATAAAAACACTTTATCTAAGTACCATATTGATTACTCATTATTCATTGCTTCGATTTTATCAAATTTATACTTGAATTAAAACAATAGTCATCCCTTGCACCAAGCATGCACACTATGTTTACCTATGGTCCTTTCTTTTGTGAAATAGATCAATTGAACACGACTCTAATGATGCTCATTTCCTAATCCAAATCCTTTTTGTAAATGTAAGAATACCAAACTCTTGCCATTTACCGTAATATGTTAGATTCTAAACTTATATGAAATGATCCTCTGTAATGATTATGCACAAAGTCACAAAGACTTGTCACCAGACATTATAGAGTATTCCAATGGAGATCAACTCCATGGAAACGAAGTCTCATATTCAAAGTACATTGCTTTGAGCATCCTTCTTGCATATAGTTTTCTAATCTTACACAGACTGAATTACTTCCACCTATGAGAATATTTCCATTTTCCCATTTTGACTATCACTTCTAAAAAAGAGTTGCCTCCTTTCAGAATATGTCAATATGGTCCTTTCCAAAGTTTACATTATACTTCCAATTGTCCACGAGCAACCAATCTTTGGTAAACCTCAGATTGTCCTCGACAATTGTTTAATCATTTTAGTCATATCCGGTTCTATTCCTTTTTCCCTCTTAATGCCCTAAGCATTTGGAAAATTTAGAATGGATGTAATTGATCCTATACCCAAAGCATATGGGACACGATTCATGCTATAAAAAATTTATTTGCCATGTTCTCACAATTCGAACTATGAAGAGGGATGCTATCATAATCGAATTTTGAGTATGCAACATATACATAATTTCCTTATGTTGAACCATTCCAACATAACATTCATATATATCCTTGACTAAAGCTAATTAAAATCTCAATCTAAGCTTGTAGAATTGGAATGAAGTATAAAATCCTCTCCCTTAATTATAGCAAAACAACTTTTCAAACCCGAATTGGAACTTTTGTTTTCTATAATTAACATTGTTAACTAGCAACACTTAACATAATAATCATCCTCCCACTAGCATGATGATTATTAGCATAACACTTATGCTCCCACTAGCTCTGACATGTATCCAGAAATAAGTTGGACTTCTTGAAATCAATACTCTATTGATTTTCTTACCAAAGTTCAGATTTCTGATACGAGATGCTTTGATAAGACTTTATCAAAACCATACAATTTTCCTTAGATAGCTCACATGTGTGTCTAAATAGTTATGAAGAGGGATTTCGTAATCATAATGTTTAGACCTTTTGCCATTCTCACTAGTTAGTGTGTCGGTTAACCACACACGCTCCACTAACAACATGAGAATGCAAATATCAAAATTGCTATCTACTTAAAATCTACTTAGTGAAAGCATTTCTTCACCATCATTTTCATGAATCGAAGAGAAACCTTATGACACTTAGATTTGTATGGTGTAAGTGTTCCTATCCATATGGATTTATCATAACCATAATTACAAGACAAGGTTAGTGACAAATCCAAACTCATATGGACTGAACTTGCCCAGTCTCATTTTCTTGCCACTCGGCAGCATAAGGGCCTACCATTGCTTCCAAGTTGTTATGCAAACAATTGAGAACTCATAGAACTCACAAGCATAGCCAACTTTTAACTGGAATAGACACCGAAATAAGAATATGTCAACACGATAGGTTTACAACTTCAAGTTGTGTGCTAGGGATTAAACAATATGTTTCATTCTTGATTAGTTCTTGAAACTTTCTCAAGATCTTTTAAGACTCCCACTGACCTCTTTACATATGATATTCTCTTTGTCAAGAACCATTCCTTAACAAAACAAATATTCAAGAGTTAGTGCAGATTCTTAACAAAACACTTCTCACAATTTGTCTTAGCTAGTCTTTGTTTTATTCAAAACATCACAACTAACCAACTTCAAATGTACAAGAATAAGAAACATCTTACTCTAAATTTTACAAGTGTCATAAACTTTCTAAAGATTATGTCACTCAAGTTACAATCTTGGAGTATGACTCTAAGACTTGTTTTTGGAATGAAGTATGATTTATCTTTTGATTTGATCATTTCCATAATTCACGATTCCTCTCCTTAGCCAAACAAATTCACTAAGGTGTCCTTAGAGGACAAATTGTGATATGGTTTTATAATCACTAAGATAATCATAAAACAAGATACTCAAGTACTCTCCCATCTCTTCAGATTGGAGAAGGTTTTATCTTTGTTCCTAATTTGATTCTTCTTATTCATTCTACCAACCATTGAAACCTTTCCAATGTCTCAAAATTACACTTAAACTTGTAAGCATAACCATATTTACTAAACTTTAGTAAATCATAATGAATAATCTTAGTAGCCTTTGTGGTGGACTTAACCAGCGCACAACCTAATGTACCCGATTCTTTAGTCCTTCACTCGACTCACACATACATGTGAACAAGGACTTAGTCTTAATTTCCCAAAAATGAGAATGCTCATTAATCAATCAATACAACTTGCATGATTCCAAGTTTCAATCCTACTGAAACTTGGGTGATGAGAATCTTTCCTTATTTGGTAAATTATGACACTACCACAAATGAAAGAATCAAATCCATTTTCCAATATTACTATCAATGGAAACATATAAACAACAAATTTTCACAAATGTTATTGTAAGGATACTTTAAGTAAAAAGATCAAAACTTTTTTCTTTTATTTTAAAACTTGCAAAAAAAAACTTATCCTTACAATGCAAATACATATGAAAACATGTTGTTGTCTATTCCTAAGCAATATAACATAACTCTTAAGTAGCAGCTCAAAATTCTTGATCACCGAACCTTGCGATCAGAATCAGCATACTCTTTCTTTAGGTTTCCTTTGATTCTTCAAAAAATCAAAATGTAATTAGATTACATTATGTATTAAGAATCTCCAAAAGACACTTAATAGAGTTAGATAATGGACTTTACCTGAAGTAGAGTTAAACTTTTGACTTTACCAGATCTTTCAGGTAAGTCTGGCAGCTTTGCAACCAATGCCCCTTCCTTTGGCAAAAGGAACATATGGACCTTTTAGAAATAGTACACTTGATTGTCTTAGACTTAGCCTTTCTCTTTACTATTGGTCAAATGACTTGACCATGGCCAATCCCTTTCTATTGAGAAGAGAAAGCTTTTCTGGACTTTCAATGTCACCATTGTCAATGTCCAAACAGGTTTGGGAAGTAGATCTTCCAATATAATTTGCTTTACAATGCTCCAAATCATTGCTGATTTAGCAGCATCAAGCAAATAGGTAAGATCAATAAGGTTCATGTCGTGATCTATCATTAAGGAGTGACTGAAGAACCAAGTCAACAGCCAGCTACCTTGAGACTTCGACACCCGACTCTCCCGGCTTGCCAATATGTGACTTAACCTCCAAGATGTAAGCACATATAGTCTTTGCTTGCCAATAAGGATTGAGTGACTTAGAACTTTTCAAGTCTTGAAACTTATAGGATATGGAGAATTATTGTAGGAGGTGGGGAAAGTGAAGCATGATTTCCAGTCCCATTAATGCACAATAAAGGGATTAATCTTTCACCTTGATGGCCATGTGGGATATCATCTTCATTAGGAAGGCTTGTTCCTAAAGATTTGGGAAGACCATAGTTGTCTTAACTAGACATCTATAATGGGAGAAATTCAAGTTTAGTTGATTTAAAGTCCTTAATATAACACCCAATATGAAATATTAAGGCTAGGATCCGACAACCTATTTATAAGCGGAAGAGGGATGTCGTAATCCAAGCTATAAAATAGTTGAAGGTAGGTAAATGACGATTTACCAATTTCCACCATGAAAACGGAATATAATTAAGTTTTAAATGCATTTGAAACTCCTATATCTTTTGAGATACATTGAACTTTCAATGGCATGTTTGAATCTAGATTGTGCCCTCTCAAGTTTGCAACTGAGATGTCGAGGATCACAAACAAGGTATGAATAACCATGTAAATTGACTTGGTACCCTCAACTTTATCACATAATTGATGTTTCGGTGAACCACACACGCTCCACCAATCTATGATTAACTTAAGTTACCCTTCGCCACACATTGTCATTTCCATGTTAGTGTTTCAGTTAACCACACACGCTCCACTAACGACTTAACAAAGGTGAAAAGTGCAATTTCATGGGTTAGCACCATTTCACATTTTCCTAAGTAACTAAGATTGGGAATTTATAAGTGTTTAGTTACTTAGTATTTATCATTATACTTTTAATGAAGGGAGGATTATAATCTTTATCCTACCCATTCAGCTAACGACCCTCCACCAGTCAAGGAAGCGGTGGGTGAATGAGGCCTACTAATGGTAAGATTGACTTTATCTTACATATATATATATATATATATATATATATATATATATATATATATATAATTAAAATTACAATAATAGTATAAGGGTTGAATTTATCTTACATATATATATATATATATATATATATATATATATATATATATATATATATATAAAATTAAAATTACAATAATAGTATAAGGGTTGAATTTTAGACTTTTAAAATTCTAGGGTTTGAGTTGGAATTAAAGCATACATAAGCAAAACTTTACAAATTCCAAAACTTGAGGGAAAGTATTGAAACTTTTCAAAACTCTTGGATTTTCATTACTTATGAGTTTAATTAAAGTTTTAAAGACTTTAATGAAGAGACTCTTGAACATCCATAACTTGAGGACAAGTTATGAAGTCCATAAAAACTATTTATGAGAAAAAGACTCTTCATTTTTGTAACCAATGGCAATTTTATAAGTTTTAAGATTCATAAATGTGACTTTTCATATAACTTGAGGACAAGTTACAAAAACACATTTTATGAACAACTTTTAGATTAATTTGGATTGAAAACAACTAACACATAATTTTTTTCATTAATCTAAATTAACTCATAAAACAAGGTAACACAAAAAATTTTGGTGTTCCATAACTTGAGGACAAGTTATGGAGTCCATTCAATTTCATTGAGATAATTACACTAACAAACAATTTGCACATAATTCTTATGATCTACCAAAACTCATAAGCATGAACAATCCATATCAACAATTTTCAAGATTCATATAAACATATATAAAACTTGAAACTTTGATAATAACTTTGAAATTGGTTTATAAGTCTAAAACAGTTAAAGTTAATGATTCTAAACAAATTCTATCACCAAAACTCGAAAATCTGCTCTCAGGAGCACCAACTCGTCGAGTGCATGAACTGACTCGGCGAGTTGGTTGAAGATACACAAGAACTCGTCGAGTTCCTTCATGGACTCGGTGAGTCCACTGTCCAGTGAGCAGTTTTTCGACATTTTCAGCAAACAACATTAAGTATAATTGAAAACAAGCCTAGGCTCTGATACCACTGTTGGGTTTTGAGCATTCTAACACTCCTATGGTGTACATGCAACCCTAAATACCTTGGATCTATGTTTTCTCTATTATACATGCAAATATCAATTTTCCAAGATATTATCCTAACTAGCATATTATGAAGTTCAAGTAATATAAAATCTAGAAGAATGACTTACCTCTTTGTTGGTGCTTGATTCCATGGAGCTTAAGAGCCTAGTGCCCCAAGTGTGACATCTCAAATGGTTCACACAGCATCATGAACATCTTGGAATAACCATGAGAGAATATATGAGTACATAGAAATTGGCTTTCCCTCCATATTATGCACTAGTCTCAATTTCACCAACCAATGGGGTCTTTATATAGTGTGGCTATTAGGGTTACGCTATGTAACTCATGACTTTACCCATTCTTATGCTCCATGGGTTTTAACCTCCATGGAGTAGCCATGGGTCACCACATGGGTTAAACCCATCATAAGGAATCATGGATCATAAGCCCACATATATAAGAATAAATGATTTACACAATCAATCCCCATATATTTAATTAGTCTCTTTTGATCACTAAATTAATTCTTGATCAATACTAATTAAATAATATGAGTTCATATTAATATATTAGAACTTATAATATATTAATATGTCACAAATATTCTCTTCTCACAAAAGGTCTATCCAAATGTTCCGATGTCATGCAACCCAAATGGACCATGTCGGGTCGGGTCAAGTATATACCAATTGTAGTTATGGACTTAGACACTAATCCAACAAATCTTTGGGATGCTTGTTTTACAGACCTAATGACAATGTGGTGTTTGTAGCTCGAAGATGAATCTTTCGTGAGAGAGGGCTCATTTCCAAAGAGGGCAGTGGGAGCACGATTGATCTTGAATAGATTCAAGAGTCATCCAATGAAGCAAATTTTGAAGATGATTGCTCTCAAATTGAGAATGAAACTGTTGAGCCCATAGGCAATTTGTTGCCCTTCGTCGGTCCAGTAGGGTTATCATGCCACCTTCATTCTATGGTTTCCATATAACTGCAGAAGGTGATACATTTATTAGCGATGAGAAACTAGTAAATTTGGATGAGCCTGCTAACTACAAGGAAGCAATGGCAGGCCCTGAGGTTGCTAAATTGAAAGCGACAATGGATAGTGAGATCCAATCCATGTATGATAACCAAGTATGGACCTTGGTTGATCAAGCACCTGGTTGAAAGACAGTAGGATGTAAATGGATCTTCGAGAAGAAGACCGGCATGGATGGTAATGTACAAACTTAAAAAGCCAAGCTGGTTACAAAATGCTTTAATCAAACCCAAGGGATTAACTATGATGAGACCTTTTCACCAGTTGCTAAGATTAAGTGAATTAGGGTAATTGAAACATCATGTTTCCTATAATTTCTTATTTCAAGGTCGTGGGCCGGAAGCCAATTGTGTAAAGGCTTTGAGCATTAAGGAGGTAAATTTTAGTCCTTGTGGAAGGAGGTAATGATGGTTAAGAGATTTATCCCTTGAATTGAATATTAGGCCGAAGGGTAGAAAGGGAAAGGTCATAGGCCGGGTTCTTGCATGAAATATGGATTTTTGTTTGAGAAGTTTTTAATCCAATATATCTAGATAATATTTTGGGGCTCTTCAATCCCTTTCTCTGGATATAAAGATCTTCGAAAGCGGAGTTGGAACGAAGAAGTTGTGATCGTTAGAAGTTAAGAAGGTTTTGCGCTAAATCGAGTACGTTGGGCGTACTAGGCAAGGGCTAATCGTAGAGGATCAAACTGGTATGCTTAGCATACCAGAAGTATGTTGGGTGTACCCAATCAGAACCTTAACCCTAATGTGAGGGTTTTGAGCCCTATTTAATCATCATAACTTCCCCAAACCCTTATTTCATTCAACCTCCATCCTCTCTAACCCTAATATTGAAACCCTAGCCCTATTTGTGAGATCTTTGAGTTTTTAAGTGATTTGGAATGTTCTTGGTGCATCTTGGAGAAGAAGGAACTCATGGGAGAAGTTTTGGTTTCATTGGAGCTTGTAGATCCAGACCTTCTTCACATTGGTCTTTCTTATAAAGTATAAAGCTATAATCTTGATGATGTATTTGTTAGATCTAACTAGATTTGGGTGTTATGAGCTTTGGGTTACTTAAGTGCATAATGTTTATATATTTAAAGTTTGTGACCTTGTTATGGATATAGTTGGAAACATTTTCCATCTAAACATCATCTTCATTCAGATCTGAAGGTTAGAGACTTGGACAAAATGAAGTAAGTTGAGAAAGATGCAATTTTGCTCCCTTTGAGACTTAAAGACTAGATCTTGGCTATTTGGACCATTCCAACGGACAAATTTGGAAACTTTCTGCATTATGGAGCTATTAGGAACCATAAAAAATGTGATCTTGGTCCTTATATCCCTTCCATGCAAGAGGTATGATGTTTTAATGGATTAATAAGTTTGGATTTTAGCTTTTGGACTTTTTCTAGCCATGGAAAGTCATAAAGGTGGAAAGTTTGTAACTTAAGTTGATGTTTTGAGTCTAGATTTGAGCTTTGGACAAAATGCCTTAATCGATATAGTGCTTAATGGAATGTTGGGATCAACCAACATACTTTGGGCGTACCTGGGAGTATGCTTGGCGTACTACACTTGAATTGCATACATTGGGCGTACGTAGCTAGTCTTGGACTTTGACTTCCATTGAACATTGACTTTTGACCAAGTTTGACTTTGGGTCAAACTAGATAATTTTGGGCTATTAATTAAGATTTTACCTGGTTCTGGTGTTAGTGGATTCGTGGGTGCAAGCAGTACAGAAAAGGGATCATATCACAGTGTTTCAGAGTTCTTCGGTTGAGGAGAGTTTTTCCTCACTGTACTTGTGGGTCAAAGGCACCAATGTCAGCCCACTAGATTATGTATCCTAGTATATAGGATGTTTATAGGTTGTAGTGAACTATTAGATATGCATGTTTGTCTGATGACTAGTTACATGATTATCTGCTGATAGATATCTGTTATTTGTTATGTATATGTCGACATGGTATGGTTGGGTTGAGGCTGTACAGCTTCTTTTTGTTAGTCAACAGACCGGGACATTCCTACCGAAAGGTTGTGGGTTGGGGAATTTCAACCGGAAGGTTGTGGACCCAATATATATTAGGAAATCCATCTGAAAGGTTGTGGGCCAGGGGTAATCCAACCAGGAGGTTATGGATCCATTATGTATTAGGAAATCCAATCGAAAGGTTGTGGGCTGGTGCATTCCAATAAGAAGGTTGTGGGCCACGGGTAATCCAACCAGGAGGTTGTGTATCCAATATTTGTTTGATTATATTTTTGTGCGGTGGTACTTTGCGGGAACTCACTAAGCCTTGGCTTATAGTTTTAGTTTATTGTTTCAGGTACTTCAGATGATCATGGAAAGGAGAAGGTGTGATTGTGCACATCCTTCGGATTTCAAGTTATTGAATTTTGGGATACTCTAATTTATGAATTATACCTTTGAAACAATTTTTTTTCTTAAACAATTGTTGTCTTGGATTTGCTTTCAAAAAATGTAAATTTTATTCTAATTTTTGGGATGTTACAGTAATGCTTGCCATAGCTGCTCGTGATGATTATGAAGTATGGCAAATGGATGTCAAAACTGCTTTCCTTAATGAGAAACTGGTAGAGGATGTTTACATGGCTCAACCAGAGGGATTTATACAAGCCAAATTCACTAATAAGGTGTGTAAGCTTGAGAAGTCCATCTATGGACTGAAACAAGCATCTCATAGATAGAATTTTTACTTCCATGAAAAAGTCAAAGAGTTTGCATTTTCTAGAAGTAAGGATGAATCTTGTGTGTAAGTCAAAGCTAGTGGGAGCATATTAACTTTACTAGTTCTGTATGTGGATGATATTCTCCTAATAGGAAACAGTATTCCAACCTTATAGGAAGTCAAGTCTTGGCTTGGGAAATGGTTCGTTGTGAAGGATCTAGTAGAAGCTACATATATTCTTGGTATAAGAATCTACAGGAGCATGCAGGAACGGTTACTAGGACTAAGTCAAAGTAGACACTTGGATAAAATATTGAAAAGATTCGATATCTAAAATTACAAGAAGGGAGACTTACCCATGCATCATATTGTTCAGTTAAACAAGCCTCAATGCCCCAGTAGTGATAAGGAGACAGATACTATGATTCGGATTCCATATGCTTCAACTATAGGATCGATCATGTATGCTACATGTACTCGACCTGATGTGACTTATGCTTTGAGCATGGTTAGTAGGTATCAAGGAAATCATGGTTTAGCTCATTGCATGGCAGTGAAGTACATTCTTAATTATTTGTGACAAACAAAAAATATGATCTTATTTTTTGGAGATAAAGATGAACTTAAGGTGAATGGGTATATTGACTCCAGTTTTCAAATAGATCGAGATAATTGTTATTCTTAATATGAGTAGGTTTTTTTGTTTAATGGTGGAGCAGTAACTTGGAAAAGTTCCAAAAAACAAATAGTGGCTGAATCTACTTGTGAATCAGAGTACATCGCAGCAAGCGAGGTAACAAAGGAGGCTATGTGGTTAAAGAACTTTATTGGAGATCTTGGAGTTGTTCAATCAATCCAAGAACCAATGGAGATTTTCTACAATAACGAGGGTAAGATCATGGTAGATCAAGGCACATCATGAAGAAATATCACTACATTAGACATAAGGATGAAGAGGGTACACTCGTGGTGAATCATGTATCATCATAAGAGAATCATGATGATCCTCTCATGAAGGTTCTGAGCCCAAGAACTTCGAACATGCTGGGAGCATTGGACTGAGAGATGATATTAGATTTTAGATGTTAGTTTTGACGTTATTTTGAAATTATATAGCAATAAAATTATAATTGAATAGTGATTAATTAAATGGAGAATTCTTTATATTCAATGCGTATGATGCCATTTCTCAATTAATTTATTATTGTGTTTCACTTTGCACATTTTACTTATTGAATGGTAAGTTATTCGAAGCACCACAATCGCTCATACTTTAGGAGTAAGTATTAATTTAAGATTGTCGGGAATTGTTTGTAGATTGTCCATAGAGACTAGACATTGCATTAGGATTGCTATAGAATTCATGAGTACTTAGAAATAGAGACTTTGAGTATCGGTTAAACCCACACTTAGAGATTACTTCATGGATTTAATCACGAGTAATTCTACGATGATAATATCCTCTATTCTTAAAACGGATATATGCATGTCATATTTTATGAGTCGGTTGTATATTGGTTTCTCCAACGCATCTTGTAACTAGTTGCTATAAAGGGTATTTCCATGTACGACTAAATGAGTGAAATCGTATGATTATATAGTTAAAGTGTATTCATTCCTTTTCCCTTAATAGTAAAAGTGATATCTCTGGGCCCCTCGGTGTTTTGATGTTGACATTATAGTGTTGGGCCCAACCAGGACTAAATTGATGTGTTCAATTGGTAGTCTAATAACGTCATCACAAAACGACAATATCGGGAAACAGAATCTTGGACGTGAGATTCATTTTAATCCATGTCTTATGTTCATACAATATCGGGAAGAATGAAGGAATAGTTTATCATTTATCTTATGACAAACAGAGTCTGGTAATGTCTTTGAAAACACTCTTTACTTATTATTCGGAGTTGTACTATCAATTGTAGTTAGCAACTTATCCAAGTGGAAGACTGTTGGATTAAGGTGTCTACGGTTCTAACTAAATTGGTATAATGTTGATGAATAAATATGAAGTCCTTTTAAGGTTTCCCTCATAACTAAGAAATTTATTAGATTGATTATAGGAGAGATCAATGATTTATTAATATATTATATGATAAATATATTAATTAGAAATAGTTATAATTAATTCAAAATTAATTTTGAATTAATTATGGGTTAATTAGAACTAATTAAAAGTTGAAGAGCTATATATGTAATTGTTCAAAATTTGAGTAAAGGACAGGTTCCGGAACCTTCCTCTTTTGGACGGTTTGGAGCCTCCTCTTGGAGCATTCTATAAGCCTTCATGTAGAAAATCAAGGAATTAGATTAATGCCTTATTTGAAGTAATATTATTTTTTGTTCACATTATGGTTTCTAGGTGTTTCCTAATCAGCTATAAATAGGGCCTTATACATGGGAATTTCCGTCCATGTTATTCTTCACACCGGATTCGAAAATCTGTCCCCTCTCTCCCATTTCTCCTAATTCTTCTAGGGTTCTTATGTTGTGGGTGTGAACCATTAGAGGCTTGCATACAATTGAGGCTAGTTTTCAAGAGAATATTGGACCGATCTAGTTGGATGAAAGAGTTTGCTTGCAATAACAAATCGGAGGTAAGTTATTCTTTTTGTGAATTTTGATTTCCATTAGGGTTTAGAAGTTTTGTTGTTCAATAGTATGTTGCTTCAATAGTGTTATGACATATATCAAATTAGGTTGCATGTACATTTAAGAGTATAAGGTATTTTCCACATTATTACATGTAAAAACCATTAGAACAATGATGTGCATGTTTTAGATCCAAGAGCTTGAGTGCACCACCACTTTTCGAATGGTCTTCCTTCACCACCAAGTACACCAAATATCAATCAAAAGCTTCAAAAATCACACTCAATGATTATGGTTTCGAGATGTGGGCTAAGAGGGATGGAGGTTGGTCATAATAAGGTCCAAGAGGAGTTAATGTCCTTAAATAGGGGTCACAACCCCATATTTTAGGGTTTTGGGACCAGCCCGAGTACGCCCTGTGTCATCCGTGTATGTGCGCTGTGTAGTCAACAATATTCGCAATCCATTTAATGAATTACGCCCGAAATACACTTCATGTACGCCCATCGTAAGGACCTATTTTGCAAGAAATATTATTTTAGGTTGAAACTAAAAGTACCTGTAAACGGGTGTTACAACTCTCCCCCACATGAATCAGACTTCGTCCTCGAAGTCAGCCGCTATGAAAAGATCAGGGTAATGCTCATGCATCTCAGTCTCGGGCTCCCAAATCCACTATGAGCCTTTCCGATGTTGCCACCGAACATTGACCAAGTTTACTACCTTGTTCTTCAAAGCTTTCGACTTCCTATCCATAATCGCAACCGGCTGCTCGACGTGGTTCGGGTGACCATCGACCTGAATATCTTCTAACGGAACCACAACTTTCTCATCGGCCACACACTTCCTCAATTAAGCAACATGGAAAGTGTCATTAATCTAACTCAGCTCCTCTGATAAATCAAACCGGTAGGCCACATTAACTACTCTAACTACTACTCTGAAAGGACCAATGAATATGGGAGCCAGCTTCCCCCGCTTCCTGGATTGGATAACGTCTTTCAAAGGCGATACCTTCAGGAGTACCAAATCCCCTACCTAAAACTCTAATCCATAACGTCGTTGGTCCGCATAACTCTTCTGTCTGACCTGTTAAATAAGCTCTGTCATCTTGAGCACTCTGTCCGACCTCTCCCCAATAGATAGGAGTCCAACACTTCCTCCCGTAGAGGAATTCGAAGGGAGGCATACCAATACTAGCAATGATGGTTGTTGTTGTAAGAAAACTCAGCCAATGGAAGGTAAGAGTCCCAGCTCCCACCAAAATCAATGATGCAAGCTCTCAACATGTCCTCGAGCTTTTGGATAGTCTGTTAGCTCTACCTATCTGTCTGTGGATGGTAGGCAATACTAAAGTGCAACCAGGTACCTAAATCATCATGAAATCTCTTTCAAAATCTAGAAGTAAAACGAACATCTCGATCCAACATGATAGAAATAGGCATCCTATGGCAAGCTACCACCTCACGAACATAAACCTCGTCTAACTTTTTGGAAGAAAAGCTCTCACATATGGCCAGAAAGTGGGCGCTCTTTGTCTAATGGTCAACTATCACCCAGATAGAATCAAATCCCCTCATAGTCGTTGGTAATTTTGTAATAAATTTCATCATAATCTACTCCCATTTCCATAATGGCATCTCCAAAGGCTGCAACTTGTCGTGAGGGTGTTGACGCTCGGCCTTGACCTTCCGGCAGGTTAATCACCACTCCACGAACCAAGCGGCGTCTCTCTTCATACATGGACACCAGTATTCATGTCTCAAATTAAGATACATCTTTGTAGCTCCTAGATGGATGGAAAATCTCGATTTGTGGGCCTCATCCATCAAAACATGCTTGGATCCACCAGTGTAAAGCTCCCAGACCCATGATGGATGCATCACAATAAACCACAAAATTCTCAACTCCCTCAGGAAGGTTTAGTACTGGCACCTCACAAAGCCTCTGGAGAAGGGTCTCGAAAGACACCTGCTTCTTAGGCCCCCAACTGAACACAACATCCTTCCTCATCAACTTGGTGAGAGGAACTGTAATCTTAGAGACGTCCCGAATGAATCTTCGATAGTGACCTGCCAACCCAAGGAAATTCCAAATCTCAAAGGGAGGCTTCGGAACCGCCCACCGCATGACCATCTCAATCTTGGCCGGGTCAACCAAGATACCGTCCTGGTTGATAAGGTGTCCAAAAAACTGAACCTCATACAACCAGAACTCATATTTGGAGAACTTGGCATACAACCCCTCTTCCCGCAGAACTCCAAGAATTTCGCAAAGGTGCTCTTCATGCTGCTCCTTGGTCTTTGAATAGACTAAGATGTCATCAATAAAGACAATCACGGATCGAACCAACATAGGCCTACACACTTCGTTCATGAGATCCATGAACAATGTCGGTGCGTTGGTGAGCCCAAAGGCATCACCACAAACTCATAATGTATGTAACAAGTCTGAAAGACTGCCTTCAATATGTCTTCCTCTTGAACCCTCACCAGATGGTACCCAGATATTAAATTGATCTTAGAAAACCAAGATGCTCCCTATAGTTGATCAAAGAGATCATCAAATCTCGACAACGGATAACATTCTTCACCGTCAGTTTGTTAAACTCTTGGTAATCAATGCACATGTGTTCTGAATCATCATACTTTTTGACAAAAAGAATTGGTGATCCCCACAGCGAACTGCTCGGCCATATAATTCCCTTTCCCAACAGCTCCTAAAGCTGAGAGGACAACTCATGCATCTTGGGTGGTGCAAGGCGATAAGGCCCATTGGCAATTGGGGTTGCACATGGGACTAGATCGATCTGAAACTCCACCTGCCACTCGGGAGGCACACCAAGTAAATTCTCAGGAAAACGTCAAGAAATTCACGCACTACTAGGACCTCAAAGATTAAAACTGATTCCATCCCATCATCTCGCGTATCAAGCACATACGCGATGTAGCCTATACACCCGTCTTGTAGACACTACCTTGTCTTGGCGACATAACAGAAGGCCGAACCAACCCTAGTCCCCTGCCATATATGGTAAGCACTCCCGTACTTGGGTTCCGAACTGTCACCATCTTTCGATCACGATCAATCAGAACCCCAAACTGGCTCAACCAATCCATGATGACAATAACACAAGCATCTCCCATCACAATCGAGATACGATCGATCGGATACCGAATACCAAAAATCTCCACTACATAATCCAGGAATATATTAGTAGCTAAGACCGCATGCTCCTCGGCTATAGAGACTCCCAAGGGTCGACCCACGGCCTTACGCGAAATGTTAAAGCTATGACAGAAGGAAGATGATACACAAGACCAACTCGCACCCAAGTTGATAGGACTAAGGCAGGTACAAAGCTCACTAGAAAAGTGCCTAATAGGAACAACATTATAAGCACGTATATAAAATACATTTATAGGAATAAAAAGAAACACATACCAGTAATGACATTTAGATCCGCCCTGGCCTCATCTTCTGTCAGTTAGAAAGCTCTCTTATGGGCCTTCGTGGCCTCGACCTTCCCCTAGAGACCATTGTTAATGCACACTGTAGCAGGAGAATGAGAATAAATTGTCCTTAGTGCGATATGCGGATACTCGAACTTAATGTTTCCCATCTGGTTGCAATTGAAGCAAACTCAAAATGCCTTTGGACAATCCTTCACAATATGCCCTTCCTTACCATACATGTAGCATGTCATCCCTGACTGGCAAGGAACCTCATGAACCTTGTCGCACTTAGTGCAAGTGCAACCCCGCTGACCTCAGCCCTAGCCTATGCAGGTTTGAACCTCTTAGTCATCAGATACGAATGCATTCGTCTCCTATCTATCCTCTACCTCTCTGCCTCAGTCTCTCTCACCTTTGTCTCCATCTCGATCTCCCTCCTTATGGCATTGGTCTATAACTAAGCCAATGTCTAATAAGGGTGTTCACCACGAACTCACGATTTTCCTTCTACAGGAATCTCAAATACCAACTAAGACGTGCCTATTTCGAGGACGCATACTCAGGAAAAAACATATCCCTCTCGTGGAACATCCTGGTGATCTCGGTCACCATCTCAGTCTTCTATCGAAGCGATAAGAACTTATGGGCCAATCGCTCCCTCTCCACTGCAGGCACAAACTCAACACAAAAAATATCAGTAAACTGATCCTAGGTCACAACAGACCGTTCCGTTGGCGAATAATTTGCTGTCACAAATTTCTATGAATCCTTCGCTCCCATGTGAAGGAGGTTCAATGCAAATCGACCCTTCATGTTCTCCAGACATGAACATGTGTAGAAGCATCCCTCTACATCATAAACTCATCTCATAATAGCAATCTGGTCTTTTACCCCCATCGAACTCATGGGGATTTGTGTTGTCAAACTCCTGGTATAACATTGAATCACCCCCATATGGCCTCGCAGAAGTAACTGTGGTGGTGGCTACAACAGCAATAGCCTCAGTGATGGTAGTACAACGCTCGTCAAATAGCTCAATCATAGTGGATTTGATAGACCCAAACATATCAGGGATCGTCTCCCCGATTTTCGCGGCCACCTAGACGGCAACGATCCAATATATCTCCTCATCATTGGTGTACGGCCTCTCTGGGTCGCTGGAGCGTGAACCTCGCGTAATCGCCATACTGAAATACACAAGAAAAAAATCAAAACATGATAAATCACACCCAAACACTATATACACCCTTTCAAGTTCCTTTGTGCCCATAGATTACTTCTTGAGCTGCATACGGATCATGTGCTTTTAGTAGTATGGGCCTAATACTACCTTCCACACCTACCCGTATTTGTCTCAAGTCATCTTCTTAAGACCCCAAATCACAAGAAAATTATTCCTTATGGGTACCTACACGCCCACACCTACAGGTTCCTCATACCACAACAAAACACCCAGGCACTCCCCCTAGGCTACCCCTCATCCCACTTTGCCTCGTAAAGACCTCCGTTATCCTCACCCCTTGCTTCGCGTATGCTAGCTTACACAATCAACGACTCGATAGACAGTCGAACAAATGATTTCGCATCAAGTACACAACCAAACAAGGAATAGGAAGAAAGGCTAAATCAGACATTCTAAGGCTATAGAACCCTAATCATGTACAACTATGCACCATACACCAAGCAAATAGAAAAGATAGGTTCAATCTTACAAAAGCAACTGTCCTGACTAAAGGCATCATAAATCAAGCAACCCTATTGCACACTTCCTGAGAGATCCTTAGCATATCATCTTGCATGAAGTTCTATCAGCTCATAATATCACAGCATCACATAGCATATAAAACAGGTAAAGATATCTTCGGAAATCACCGCTCGAGTTCCGACCGATTGTAGACATTGCTTCACACTGTTCTTCTTCCATGAAATTCTTTATTTCTTTTTGAAATTTTTTTATAAAAACTCTCAGATCCTTAGTTTGAGTCTAGAATCACATGGGTATTCATACAGATTCCTCAAACCAGGGCTCTGAAACCAAATTGTAACATCAAATTTTCAAACCAAAATTTTCATTTTTAAAATTAGGTAAACATTATTCATAAAACCCACATCAAGAAAAACATAAGTGTCAAATACAGCCTTGCCAAAATATCAAAGTTTCAAATATGCAAAAAAACGTGAATACTACAGGCGAATGTGTACAATCAAGCTTCGCCTTCCCACGATCATCTGAAGTACTTGAAAAAACATGTAATCAATAACTATAAGCGCGAAGCTTAGTTAGTTCCCCAAAATATCACATACGACACAACACAAAATAACAGTTATAGGTTATCAGCAACCCTAAGGATTATCAACAATCCCAATGGGCTATCAGTACGCCCGATGGATTATCAACAACCCTGGAGACTTTCAACAGTCTCGGCAAGCTAACAACACACCTAGTAGTTATAGTGAGAAGACTCACCTAGCACAGAAGAATGCTAAATCTCACACCCGAACTGTCATTACTAGACTCCTCCTATTAATCACATCAGTTAACCCTGATTAACAATTAAGGCAATTACCCCATATTAACTAGTCCAAATACCAACTAATCCTTAATTAGGAAAAAAAAACATTTTCCCCTTCCAAGCCCAACCCTCACAGTTGACTAAAAATAAAAAATTCAAAAGTCAAACCCTTGTTGACTTACGCATGGCGTACCATAACTCTATGCATGGTGTAGAGCACCATGCTGCTTACGGGCTCAAGACAAGCTATGTTGGGCGTAACCTAAGTTACGTACAGCATAACCAGCAGTTCTTCAAAATCCAACTTTAAGGTCTAAATTCATTAATAACTTTCATCCCAACCTCATATCTGACCTTAAAAGGCACTCTAATCCATAAAGTCTTCAACTTTATGCCCTTGCATGGCAAAAGAGAGATCAAATCTAAAACCCTAACTTACAATACCATCTAAAGCCGAATAACTCTTGCATGGGTGAATATATAGGACTAGGATTGCATTTTTATGTCACCAAACACTCAGAAACATCTGAAATGACAGCTCAAATGGTCTGGAGTAGACCATACCCATTAGACTAAGGTTTTGGGACAAAAATATCATAAACTTTTCACCTAACGACATCTACTAAAGTATGCCTCAAGGTTTGAACTTTATACCTATTGTAGATGAACAATGATGTGCAGATTCTGGATCCAAGAGCTTGAGTGCACCACCACTTCTCCAATGATCTTCCTTCACCCCCAAGAACACCAAATGTCACTCAAAAGCTTCATAACTCACACTCAAGGATGAAGGTTTCAAGATGGGGGCTACGAGGGATGAAGGTTGGTCCTAAGAAGGTCCAAGAGGAGTTAATGTCCTTAAATAGGGGTCACAAACTCATATTTCAGGGTTTAGGACCAGCACGAGTAGACCCCGCATACTCTATGTGTACGCCTTGCATACTCAGCAAAGTCCGCAATCCATCTAATGACTTATGCCCAGTGTACACTTCATGTACGCCCATCGTAAGGACTTGTTTTGAAAGAAATGTTATTTTTAGGTTAAAATTGAAAATACCTGGAAATGGGTATTACATCTTCCATGTTTTGATAAAATATCTACAATATTTAAACTTAAAACTGTAAGCACAAAGCTTAGTGAATTCGCTAAACTACCACATAACATTATAGGCCTCTCCCAATGTATATAATGGGCCCCGCCCAACATACATGCAAAACTCGCAAAGACAATCTAACATTCTAAAAAGTATAGTAAGAAGAGTCACCTAAATTACTCAACATAAGCTCAACAATAACCTCGGCAACACAACAGCTAACCCAAGTATAACGTCCCAAAATTAAGACTAAAAATTTCGATTTTTAAGATAATAAAACCATTATCCAAAACAACATCATAAAATCATGGTGAATCAAAGTGTATCAACAAACATCCAAGTACATCAGAGAGATATAAAATGTAGAAGAATGTGGTGTGTGCACTACAATCATCCTGGACTCTTCCCCTTCCAACCAAAAGTACATGAAACATAACTAAAAATCATAATCATAAAGCTTAGTGAGTTCCCCAAAATACCACATACCATACATATCAAACATATAATGGGCCCCTCCCAGAATCAGGCCCCACCTGGCATCGAGCCCTGCCCAGTATACATACAAACATATAAACACATGCATAAAAATCACAAAGATAAATAGCATACAATATAATCATCAGGCCCCACCAGTAAACATATAAACACATAACACATGAAAGAGTCACGAAGACAACTAGCATCCTACACATAATAAACCATGGGTCGCCATTGGTGCCTTCGACCCGCTAAACACAGTGAGGAAACTAACCTCTAGTTGCTGAATATCTCAAATAAAATCTCGTTCCGCTAATCCGGAAAATCCCTGCATTGTATTCATCAATAATATCCAATTAATAATTTGATCTCGACCAAAAATCAAGATCTAAATTACTTCTCCAACATCTAGTGTAAAAGACCATTTTACCCTTTTTCTTACATGGTCCAAAACTAAGGCCCAACCCAGTTAATCCAAAGGCTCAAATTCCTTAATGACAGCCTAAGGCCCATTATGGCCCAACTTCCTAAATGGGCCTAAAATAAACATGGACCTAACCTTAAGAAGGCCCATAATCTAACCATGGCCCAAAGTCAGAAGTCTAGTGGCCCAACAAGGCCCAACCTCTAAAAGCCCAAAATAATCCGGAGTCCAAAAGCCCAAACGACGAAAGTCCACTGCATCGAATACGCTCAACGTACTCCTCGTACACGCGACATACGAACGTTGACTCGAAAGTGGGTGGCTGACCCAGTACGCGCAGCGTACAAACCTGCATACCGGCCAGAGTCCCTTTTGGCCAACTTTGTCTTAACCACTTAAGCTCTTAACGTCAAAACCTCAGTTCTACTTCATTTCAAGGACTTAATGCATAAAGTTGGCAACTTTATCCTTTTTCATGTCTTAACGTCAAAACCGAAAACTTGATTTTGTCCATGAAGACCAATAATAAGGGCTCTAACTCATGCATGGACCAATATGATTCATCAAGATGACACCTTTTTACACAAGGAACATCATAGGGGTTAAAATCTAGCATCCTAGCTCATGGAGGGACTCAAACTCCTAAAGATAACCAAAAGACCATAATAAGCTCAAAAACAAGCCCTAATCTCAATCTAACAGAAAGAGGTTCCAAGAAAAGACCTTTATACCTTGTGGAGCTAGCAAACTTGATGAAGATTCTGGATCTACAACCTCAAGTCCAAACAAAGCTTGGTCACTTACCACCACCTTTTTTAATGCATACAAAACAACACGAAGTTACTTCTAAAGCTCAACATCACACTATGGGAGGCCAGGGTTTCAATCTTAGGGTATTGGGGAGTGGGGGCTAACAAAAGGATACAACCAAGGAAACATAGGTTGCTTAAATAAGGTACAAACCCTAACAATTAGGGTTTGCCCCTGTTTAGCGTTCGTGGATGAACCCCCTTTCTTGAATCAAGCTAGTACGCTAAGCATACTCATAGAGTACGCCCCGCGTAATAGCTAGGGACCAAAAAGATAAAGATTTTGCATTAAGGGGGGTTAAAACGGAAACATACCAAATCTCGAATGTTACACCAAGCTGCCTAATGCCTAACCGAGACCTTTACTTGATTCTACAAAAGTTTGATCAAAAGTCAAACTGGTCAAAAAAATTCAACGGTCAATGAGCACCGTGCTATGGCAAGTTCTTAACCGCGTTGTGGCCACGTCCAGACAAAACAGACGTTCTGCAGCGCGCCACCACGTTGTGGAGCTTCCTTGGCTATGTCGTGGTTTTGGTTAGAAAGACATTTTTCATTAAGAGCTTAATCCTTATAAATCAAGACTCATAACATCAGATCTAGTACATAATAGCTCCATAATAAATAAAGTTTCCAATTTATCCATTAGGGTGGTCCAAACAACCAAGATCTAAACTTAAGTCTCAAAGGATCCAAGAATGCATCTTTCTCAACGTAATACATTAAGTCCAAGCCTCCAACTTTTAGATCTAAACCTACATGGTGTTTAGATGGATAAATTTTCCAACTTTGTCCATAATAATGCCACAGACTTCCAAGATCTAAAACCCTAAGTTAAAAAATATCCAAAAATCGACTTTCTTCATTCGTGGAGTAAAGAGAGTTCTTGTATACACTCTTTACTCCACTAAATCACAAGATCTGAACTTTAAACATGAACAAAGCTCATGGATTTCTTCAAACTCCATGGAACAAGTCACAAAGGGACCAAAACTCACTAAAATGGACCAAATTACAAAATACGCGATCTAATGATGAAACACAATAAAGTAAGGATCTTTGCAACTCACAAGGGTCCAAAAGGTATAGGAGGGTTGATTTATTCAATTGAAAAGCTTCAAAACCAAGTCTTTGAAGAACACAACACCCAAAAGCCATAAAAACTCAAGAATATAGATGAAATGGGAGATGAAGAGCTTGATTTATGATGAGAGGTTATGGTTAGCTAGAAAGAGGGGTTGTTGATGTAATGGAGGATACAAAATAACTTAAAACAAGGGGTTGAAGCTTTTAAATATGAACCAAACACTAATTTAATGGGCTTAGGTTTCACAACTCAACGCTCTATGGTGAACTCTTCACCATGTCGTGGTGATAGGTTGTCCTAATTTCCATTTCAGCTTCAAATAGTCAGAACTTCTTCATTTCAACTCTGTTTTTAGTGATCTTTATATGAACTCAAAGGTATTGACAAGCCTCATAATTCTATTTAATTATTTTTTGACTTAAAACATATTGAACCAAAATTTATTAATTTAAGCAAGAAGTCTGGAATATCACTTTTCTTATTTTATCCTTTGGCTCCAAAGCACAATTCAAGGGCTTAAATAACTTAACCAAAATTATCAACATCTAATAGGGTCTAAACTCTATTCCATTAAAGCCCAAGACTTTTATTTGATCGAATTACAGTCTGCTACCTCAAAATAAAAAACATCCTGAAACTGGATGTTACATGATTTTTTTTATGTATATATATCATATTGAATTGAATATATATATATATATATATATATATATATATATATATATATATATATATATATATATATATCGTTGTTGCTTTTCTATAAACGATATTTCATAAACTTCTAATCTGATAGGTTTTTAAAAGTTTTATCTAATCTTCACTTAAGTGTCAATACTTCTAGAAGTTAAACCCACTAGAAAATTTCTTTAAAACTTTGAGACAAAACATGTTTTTAATAATGAAAATGACCACTGATTAATAATAGACTTTGAAAGTCATATTATGATCAAGATTGATGGATAATAGAAACAAATGAGTGACATTATATGAGAGAAAGATGAAAGGTTATATAGATGTTTGAAGCAATGAGAGACAAAGAAAAATATTCAAATTAATGTGATAAAAAAAATAAATCATTTTTCTTAAACCATATTTTAGTTATATAAAATTATAATCATTGATTTAAATAAATACATGAAGTTATATCACCTTATAGCCTGTATTATTTTTATTTTATTTTTTAATCTAATGTTTTTAATAAATACATGAAGTTATATCACCTTATAGCCTGTATTATTTTTATTTTATTTTTTAATCTAATGTTTTTAATTTAATATAATTAGAGAGAAAAAAAATTTAAAATGGAAAATTTAAAATGGAAAATCAACTATTAATTTAATGTAATTAGATTGAAAAATTAAAATTTGAAATTTGAAATTGATAATTAATAGGTTGACAAGTGACATGATAGATGACATATAATATTAATGAAGAGTTGTAATAGTATGACACTTGCCAATATGAGAATAAACCTATTCATTTATTAGAATAGGGATATATATATATATATATATATATATATATATATATATATATATATATATATATATATATATATATATATCATACATACTTATAAAGCTAGCATTTTTTTCTTAAATCTCATGCATTTGAAACTCTCATAAAACTTTGCCAACTCCTCATGCATTTGAAACCCCCACACCCTTTAACCTTCAAAGTAATTAATCACACATAATCTCATTCCAAGAAAATCACACACTCTATAAGTTCAACACCTCATGCATTTCAAACCCCCACACCCTTTCACCTTCATTATATATGTAGTTATATTAGTACATTGTTCTTACAAAAAGTCGTCATTTGGTTGAAGATATTATGATTCAAAAGTTTTCATATAGTTGAAGCATTCACGATCCAAATATGATGATTTGAAGAAATAGGTTACGTCGCATCGATGGTAATTGTAGTATGATTTTTTCTTTCAACCAAAACAAATGAAGCTTTTCTATTCTTTCTTTATATTCAATTTCTCATTTGGCATTTATATGTGATTTGTATGTATTACTCAATCTTGAATGTGACTCTCCAAACATTAATGTTTTGCTTGAAATATCCTTCTCATTCTTTTTTTTTTTCAAGAAAAATATTTTGATTCCAGGTTAGTGAAGAATTGTCATCAAGTTTCTATGGTTGACTGGTGTTCAATAAAGAAAGAAGATTCATAAAACGGATATATGTTTTTTTTAGCAAAGTAGAGGAATGTTAGTTTTTTCTTTTGATTTAAACATATATTTATGTAAATTTTTTATTTATATATTAAACCACCCAATGTTATTATTTATTTGATTGTAGTTTTTCTATTTTGATTATGTTTATTTTCTATTATTTTTTTGGTTGGGTTATCCTACACAACATATTTACAGGACAATATTTAAAAGAAAACATAATTTTTAACATTTGATATGTAATTATGATGACTTATCATGATATGTTCTTCATATGAAATTAATTTATCCATATTACTACGACAAGAATTACATATGACATTCACGAAACTATATATTATATATGATTTGTTTAACATATATATTCACCTATGTATGTTATAAATTTATAATTAAATATCTTTAAGTTTAATAATTGGACGGATTAAAATGATGCACCAAAACCAATTATTTAGACGAATATAATAATAATAATAATAATAATAATAATAATAATAATAATAATAATAATAATAATAATAATAATAATACATTTCCAAGTACTGTATTCATTTGAAACTCACACTACAACTCAAGGTTTTTTCTAATTTATGTATATTTATTAGTTACAACTTAAGAGTTTTTAACTTATGATTATTAATTAGTAATCACTAATAAATTTTTATTTTCCTTTCTTTTATAAGGTTGTAAAGTTTTGCTCATTAAAAACATTAATGTATTTGAAGAGATTTGTGATTTAAATATGAAAAGTTAATATAAATGTTATAATAAATATTTTAGTGTTTTTATGTTATTAAAAGTTGTAGTGTTTATTTTTCGTATTTTTTATTATTCGTTGTATATCTATCTTTTTTAATACAAATGTTATAATAGGTAGTTTTGTATATTTATGTTACTAAAAGTTGTAGTTCATATTTATGTTCATACATTTTATTAACCGTTATATATAGATTATCATATGTTTGATATATAATTTACACAATTTTAAATGGTTTATAAAATTATCAAATAATTGTATATATCACAATGACTTAAAAATTAAAACTATAATCATAATATCATACTATATTATAAAGGAATCATTTTTTCTTTCACCACATTCATTTGAAACTCTCAACTCTTCATATTTCCATACAATATACTTAATTTATTAACTTAAATATGCTTTTAGTTGTAAACATTATCATAAATGGAAGAATTTGTGACTTATCAATATATAGTTAAATAAATAACCTGCATTAATATATCAAATAAGCTTAAAAATTTAGTGTAAAATTTAAAACCTAAAGTAAAATATCAAATAATGTTAAAAAAATTCAATATATATATTTTTAACATATTTAAAAGGAAAACATTAAATATAATAATAATAAAATAACCTAAATTGATGAATCGAATTAACTAAAAGGTGTCTGAAAACTATATTCTAACAATATATTTTTAACCTGCGCCGCGCAACGCGCGAGAATTCGTCTAGTGTGTGTGTGTGTGTATATATATATATATATATATATATATATATATATATATATATATATATATATATATATATATAGAGAGAGAGAGAGAGAGAGAGAGAGAGAGAGAGAGAGAGAGAAGTAGGATCAATGATCAAGTGGGAACCCAAAAAATAATAAGAACAGCGAGGGCAATGTTTGTCCTTAAGATTCAAAAAATAAATGGCTAAGATTTGATTTGATTTATCATCAAAATCTCGCGAGATGATATAACATTTTGGTAATTAATTGTGAAATTTTTATAATTTATGTGGAAGGTTAATTGTTTAGAGGCTACAAGTGACAAAAACAAATTAAAAGAAAAAAAAAATGTGGCTATGTGGCCTCTCCAGGAACTGACATGTGCCCTCACTCCCAGCATGACAAGTGTCCAACCTTTATTGGCTGGTGGGTTTTTTTCCCACCCGCTTAGTTTTTCGGTCATAACTTTTTTTTCTTTGAAAAAAAAATTGAAAAAACCAAAGTTCTTAAACATTAATTTACTACAAAATGAACACATTCATGAAAATTTTAAAAAATATATATTTATTATTTATATTTATAAAAAACCAAGATGCCTAAAAGAGCTTATATCGTCTTCTCCTTTATAGGTCAGTCATCAGTTCTTATTTCAACAAGCTTCTAAACCAATAATGCATCACTATAACTTAAGAAAAAACATAAAAATACTTTGGTAAGTTTTCTTATTGATCTTATGATTTTAGGATTTTCTGATGATGGGAATGGACAAACATAATGAGGGGATGGAACATGGTACTTAGTATGAAGCTGATTTAGGTTTTCCTCGAACTTATCATCTATATGTTTGAATAAGATAGAATTGTGTAATCTCATTCCTCCAGAAGACGCAATTGGCATTCCCTTTTGTTTCTTATTATATCTTCATGGAATCGAACTTTCGTCATTTGTCTATCTCACTCGATATAGTTAAACCCAATTGAAAACTTATCTACAAACAAAATGAAGTTTTGGATCTGGTGTGATTATCCATGTATAAATTATTTATTTTATTTTATTTTATTTTATTTATGTGATGAGTTTTGAATATGGTTTTCAAACTACATAAATTGTTGTTAATATGTAATCTATTTTAGAGGAACACCATAAATATGTTTTTTAAGGTTTTGTAATTATGGTGAGATTTGAATATGATATGAGTTTGTGTCCTTAAACCACCAATCATCATCCCAATTTTATTTGTAGAACCACGACCAAACAATGACCAAGAAAAGCAAACCTTGATTAAAAACTCTTTCCTCACTAAAGTCTTTTTCGGTTCAAATTCTAATATATCTATGGTTTATCTTTTTCTTTTTTGTTTTAGTTTTTTAGGATTTCCACATTTTATATGGTTCTTCAGACCTTGTGCTCTATGTTGAAGTTTCACTTGATTTTGCATGTCTAGCTAAAAAGATTTGGTGGTTTTTTAATTTCCTCACTTTATTGTAATATGTATTTTTTATATTTGTATTATTGTATAGGAAAATATGACATTTGGAGACTATGATCCACGAGATGTAAGTTCGACACTAACCCTGGCAATATTGGCATCTGCATCTGCAACTGAAAAAAAAATAAATAAATAAAATAAAAGAGGAACCGGAATACTTTATTATAAAATAAAGAAAGACACTCAGGTATTACAAAATTCAAATTTGTATGATTTTCGTAATGTTAATTTCTTGTGATCTAATAAACCATTACAGGACACGTGTGAATGTGTGACACGTCGTTCGATATGGACTAGTAACTCATCAGACTTAAATTCGCTTGCTTCAATGATTAAGTGTTAACTACTGTAAAATGTATATTGTATTATTAGCATTGGATGCATACATTGGTGTTTGTGGTGTCTTTCTAATTTCTATGAGTTTTATGAATTCAATAGTTAATCATTTTTGTTAAACAATGTGTGTGTGGATTTTAGCAATTAAAAGAGAAAGTGCAAGCTAAGGAAGAACCCATTTTAATGTATTTAAAGTAGGTATGTGTGGTTGTGTGCACTTTGTTGTAACATATTTGATTCAACTATAAATGTAAATAAATAGACAACTAATGGTTATTTGGTTCCTATTTTTGTTTCAATATGAATTCATAAGATCTGGTGTAATCTTCATTACAAGTATTGTATTACCTTTGTAGCACCAAATAAGCAAATGAAGTTCTTAAATTAATTTGGAAATTACATTTAAGAAAATGATGAAAATCAAAATCAAAAGTTCTCTATTAATTTAGATATTACGTTTAGGTTAAATGATGAAAAGCTTGGGGAAATGAAAGAAAAGTAAAACAAGGAAAATTTTGAAAAAAGTTATGAAATTTGATCTGAAAGACTCAACTTCGGCAAACTGTGTTTCTAAGTAAATCACAAGCTATCTTTTTTGTTTATATTAAATTTCATATACTTACTTTTTATTTTAAACAATCTTTGATAAGGTTTTTATTAATTAGGAAATCAGCCACTACCATATCACCATAGGAAATCAGCCATGCTGCCTCCTGGAATTGAAGTTACTTTCTTGCTTTTGATCAATATTTCCTTCATGGTAGAAGTCCTCCTCTTAAATACTTCAAGAGGATTTTTGGACGATTTGTATAATTTTACCCTTAAGGGAAAAGTCCTTGATACTCAAATGGTGAAAAGGCACAAGAGTTATTTAGAAGTTTCCTCTAGAGATTAATGAATTGAGTGTTATTTTTATGAAGTTCTTATTTGTTTTGCTATTTTTTTGTAAAGCAATCAAACTTGGTGGGAATGTGTTTGTGGGTGGGTGTATATGTTTGTCTATGGATATGTATGAGTGGTTGGAAATTAGAGTATTTTTTTAGGTTAAAAATGATGTCAAAACTCAATAGCCTTTTGACTAGAGCTGACAATTAGTCGATATGGGTTGGGTTCGAGTTCAATCCATTTATTAATTGGATTGAATATTTCAACCCAGCCCAACCTTTTTATTTAAATGGGTGGATATTTCCAACTCAACCCAACCTTTTATATAAATAGATTGTCATCGAGTTGACCTATTTATGAAATTCTCAACTTAACATATTAAATAAATGAGTTAAACTTAGGTTAACCCATTTAAAATAAAAAAGTAAATAAATTAACTAAAAATTACACCACTTAAAATAGTTCCAAACTTAAATATATTTTGAAAGTATAATAAAAGCACAATCTCAATTCAAAATACAAAGAAATTGTTCAAATAACATTAAAGATATGTAATTTCGAAATAATTTTGAAAAGTGACTAGTGTTATTGGTGCAAAGAAAAAAGATAAGAATTAAGATTGCATTTTTTTTATATAAATAACAATACAACATTGTAATTTATAAATTAATACTTGGATTAATAAATTGTAATAGTTAAATAATCATTAAATTAAATATATATTAAAATTAAATAGGTTGGTGGGTTGAAAATGAATCGATAACTTTTTACTCAACCCATCTTATATAATTAAATAGTTTAGATTTAAATTAGATTGATGGATTGAATTGATTTATGTCAGCTCTTTTGACACCATTGAGCCAAGTTTAGAATTAGTGTTTCAAACAAATAAGTGTAATTTATAATATCTCTAATCGATATATTATGATTTTAAAAGTTTATGAATTACATAAGTAATTTAGTTATCATGTTATATTTTTATTTCAAATTATTTGTGTTTTTATTTTTGATATCATAAGAAAACTTAATAATACTTTTATCTACCATTTTTCTATATAATGACGCTTTAACAAAAATCCAAACAAAATAATATAATTTTTAACGTACATTTCGACTTTAGAATATTTAAATTTAAATAACAATGTTGTATCTCCTTTTTTTTTTTCTAAGTAACGGTGTTTTAACATAAAAATCCAACAAGATAATAAAATCGTTCAACAATTATCATTTTTGTTGCCGTTTAATGATTCATTTTATTGGTTCGTTAAAAGTATGCATATGAAAAAACTATTACATCCGTAACATTTTTTTCCTTATTTGCTCAAAATTACACACGCGCACACATTTTTTTTCTTATTTGCTCAGAATTGCACGCGTGCGCGCGCGCGCACACACACACATATATATATATATATATATATATATATATATATATATATATATATATATATATATATATATATATATATATATATATATATATATATATATATATATATATATAACTTGGTCATGGTTCTAAACCAATACTGACACTATTTTGTTGGTTTTCTGTCTTAATTTTTTATTTAATTTCACAACATGCTAAATTTTAATTCTTGAATATACAAATTGTTTTGTGTCCTTAATAAATTATTTTGGCACATAAAAAGACTTCTGTTGATGTTCTGTTTCATAAGAATACATTGTCAGTATTGTAGATAACATGGATTATATATTATACTGAAATGTAATAAAATAATAAAAAAAAATCTTTAATAAATTGTAAATACATTTGGGGATTCAGTTTTCTTGAAAGGAACTTAATTGTTTTTACCAATGAAATCTCCTGGAACTCTCCATGTGAATTTCCTTAGTTTACACACACAAACATACATAACTAGATCTCCAACGCATAACTTTACTATTTTACTAGAAAGAATGATAGAATTACAACAATAAAAGCCAAGTAGAATGATGAATATTATTATTATATTTTGGTAAGGGTCAATGCAATAATTCAAATGTGTTATTAGGTGAATATGTATTACTTTTTTTTTCTTTTAGAAGAAAAACAATAAAACCCCTCGCTTTTGTAGCAATTAAAAATAGCATAGACAATTCTTTTCTGGCAAAAATACAAAATTCGACAAATAACAATTAATATCTGATTGAAAAAAAAAATTAAGCAGACAAAAAGTTAGGCGAATTATGGGTATACTGTTGCATGTGTTATGATGTTACCTATACATGTGATTATCTAAATACTATTCTGTTCTTTTCTTTCGTTTTTTTTGTAACAGTAGGACATGGATGATGTATGTGTCGTATTATTAATATTTATAACTTCTATTAGATAATATATATAATGTTTATTTATATATATATATAAAAGTATATATGTACATGTTTTTTTATCTAATGATAAATTTATTTAATATTTTCCATATAATGTATGTTGGTCATTCTCATGTGCCACGTTTGCAACAGTTGAAACTGCCGAGTACGCCGGCCAGCCGTCGTATTCAATCAGCAACAATTTTACCCGAAAAACAGCCTCTTGGTTTGGCTGACGTGTGCCAGCGTGGCCCCCACGTGTCCCCTGCAACGCTGTTGTTTATACCTGTCATGGTCCTACCTGTCCCCTTCCGACACTACACCCCGCCATTCCTAAATATTACAAATTTGTCCACGACCTCTCCTCCTCTTTCAGCTACCTTCCTTCCTAGTTTCCCCAACTGCCCATGGCCTATGGGTCCCACCATGACATATCACGTGACTATTCCCCTCACCCACTATATAAACCCCTTTCATCCCCACCCTTTCTTCCTCACTTCAAAATCTCAACTCGCTTTTATCTCTATATACATCAAAATCAAAAATCTCTTACCAACAAAAATAACAAACACATCGTTAATCTGTTAACTCAATTAATCGTCTTCTGTTATTCAATGGCGGTTGATGCTATGTGTTCGCCGTTGGGACCTCCGGCGTGTGAGAAAGATGCAAAGGCGCTTCAGTTCATTGAGGAGATGACGAGAAACGCCGATGCCGTTCAGGAGAATGTTTTGGCGGAGATTCTTCGCCGGAATGCTGAAACGGAGTATCTCCGGCTTTACAATCTCGGAGGCGCTACCGATCGTGAAACTTTCAAGTCTAGAATTCCGATGGTAACTTATGAGGATCTTCAGCCGATCATCCAACGCATTGCCGACGGCGATCGATCTCCAATTCTTTCTGCTCATCCGATTTCTGAATTCCTCACTAGGTTAGTACTTCTGTAAAAGGATTAAAATTTTGTTGTTATGAAATTGATTTATCGAATTTAGACTTAATTTGTTCGTTCTCTGAACAGCTCCGGTACTTCCGCCGGTGAACGAAAGCTCATGCCTACGATTCGAGAAGAGTTGGATCGACGCCAACTACTTTACAGTCTTCTCATGCCTGTCATGAACCTGTAAGTTCGCTTGCTTTGGAAGTTGTACTTTCTGCATTAAAAACAGTACCAAATTGATGTTTAAAAATAAAGAGTATTAAAAGGTACGCGTTGACCGGTTTATTTTTTCTTACAAGACTCGAATTATTTGTAACAGGTACATGCCCGGTTTAGATAAGGGTAAAGGACTGTACTTCTTGTTCGTCAAGTCCGAAACAAAGACTCCGGGTGGGTTATTGGCCCGACCCGTTTTAACAAGCTACTACAAAAGTGACCACTTCAAGACCCGGGCTTTTGACCCATATAACGTGTACACCAGCCCAAACGAAGCAATTCTTTGCCCCGATTCGTTTCAGAGCATGTACTCCCAGATGCTCTGCGGACTTTACGAGCGTGAACAAGTCCTCCGCCTTGGTGCCATCTTCGCCTCCGGTCTCCTCCGTGCCATCCGCTTCCTCCAGCTGAATTGGCCGGAGCTCGCCCATGATATCCGTACCGGAACACTCAACTCCAAAATATCAGACCCCGACATCCGACGATGCATGACACGGGTGCTAAGATCCGACCCTGACCTTGCGGATTTTATTGAATCCGAATGCTCAAAGGACAATTGGGAAAGGATTATCACGCGAATGTGGCCTAACACCAAGTACTTGGAGGTCATCGTCACCGGAGCAATGGCTCAATACATTCCGACTCTCGATTATTACAGCGGCGGGTTACCGAAAGTTTGCACCATGTACGCCTCTTCGGAGTGTTACTTCGGACTCAATCTCAACCCCATGTGCAAACCCTCGGAAGTTTCCTACACCATCATGCCAAACATGGCGTACTTTGAGTTTCTTCCCCATGACTCAAATTCTCCGACTGACGCCACCAGTGACAAACTGGTTGACCTTGTGAACGTGGAAGTCGGAAAAGAATACGAGCTTGTAATCACGACGTACGCCGGTCTATGTAGGTACCGAGTCGGCGATATCCTGAGAGTCACCGGATTCCACAATTCCGCCCCGCAGTTCCACTTTGTGAGACGAAACAATGTACTTCTGAGCATCGATTCCGATAAAACCGACGAGGCGGAGTTACAATCGGCGGTGGAGAATGCATCAAAACTGTTAAACGAATTCAAAACCAGCGTCGTGGAATACACAAGCTACGCAGATACAAAAACAATCCCAGGGCATTACGTGATCTACTGGGAGTTATTAGTTAAAGATTCAGCGAATTTTCCAAAAGATGAGGTGCTTGAAAGGTGTTGTTTGGCGATGGAGGAATCGTTGAATTCGGTTTACAGACAGGGTCGGGTCGAATGCAATTCAATCGGGCCGTTGGAGATCCGAGTAGTGAAAAATGGTACATTCGAGGAGTTGATGGATTATGCAATCTCACGAGGGGCATCAATCAATCAGTATAAAGTTCCACGGTGTGTAAACTTCACACCAATCATGGAACTGCTTGACTCCAGAGTATTGTCATCGCATTTCAGTCAAAGTTTGCCTCATTGGACACCCGAACGACGTCGTTGAACAGGTGATTGTTTAGTTGTCAGTTGTCACACGAAACCGACCATATATCCAAGTCAAATGTAAGAAAGATTCGTTGATTTAGGGTTTGTTTTTTTATTTTTATTTTGTGTGGGTGATTAATTTGATTATTGATTAATCAAAGTAAATCAATCCAATCACCTATGGCCACGTACCCACGTACGTATAGTTTATTAGTTTATTAGATGATTTAAGAAAACAGGTATCTTTTAATTTGTATGTTTTCTCACAAATAAGAACCTGTAACTACGTTGTGTAGTTTCCTTTTACAATATGTTTCTTGATAGATCAAAACTCTTTATTTATCATGTATTTCGGGAACTCTTATTCCCAACGTCAACATATTCTATTTTACCATCTAATATAAATCAAATTCTATACGTAATTAACTATATTCATTTGGTAACAAACTATAGGTGATTGGTTCCTATATCAAATATAACCAACACCTGTACATGTATAGATAGATTAACATGTGAAGAAAGAATTACGTGTGTATATATATGATCTGTAAAATATAACTTTTTTTTTCTTTAAATTTTCATAATAACAAAAAAAAACAAGAAAATTGCTGTATGTGCATGACTCGTTAGTTTAGTTTGCACGTTATCTGCTCATGAACATGAAAATAGAGATTTGTAGAATATAACGCTTTAATTTTTCTAAAGTTTCCTTATTTAAAAAAAAAAAAAAGTTTACGTGTGTATATGTGCATGACCTGTTGTCTAGTTTGGACGCTATCTGTTAGTGAGAATATATATAGATTTTTGTAAAATACGGAGTATAAAGTTTTTGTTTTCTATATATTTCCATATTAACGACAAAAAAAAGGACAGATGGTTACGTTATGTGCATATATAACTTGATACTTTAATAACTAAGATATTGATTTCTGTAAATAATATAATGTTTTTGTCTTCTTTAAATTTTGATATTAACAAAAAAATCAAAAATTAAATTAATTAAAAATTTGACTTATTAAGACTTGTTTAAATAATCAAAGTTTTTGATCAATGATACAAATGGTTTCTACTCGAATATGTATTTCATATAAGAAAGAGAATCCATGAAAAATACGTACAGTTGTAATATATACACAAACAGTTGTTAGGTTGGATTTAATATATCTACAATTGCATGCTTTAATGAGGGAACGTGAAGTTCATAAATAGATGTGAGATTTTAAACCACAATGCACATGCAATTCTTCTCTTTGGACGTTCTTTTATTTATTTATTAATTCATTTAAGTTTATCTTTAATTTATTTAATCAATTATTGCTAAATACAATATTACAACCTTTTAAATATATATTATCCAATAAATAAGAAATCATACATTACAACCCAAGCTTTGGAAACAATAAATGATGCAAACTAGTTTCCTGTGCAGGTAGTTGGAAAGTTAAATACTCATTTCCGTAGCCATGACAGCATTTACGGACAATATTTTCGCTGTAAATTAAATAGATTATTTTTTAGTAACGAAATTATAGTTTTAAAAGGTCTTAAATGAAACAACTACGTAGCTGCATGCAACTATGAGTTTGCAAATATTGGAAAAGATAATTGTGTTAAATATCATAATAATATTAATTAAAGTGAAACAAAATTCATGATATATGTTAGTTATTTTAGTTTTATTTTATATAAATCAAATACAACTTTACTTTTGAAAACATGAGATAGATATTTTTAGTCTATTCTCTTATTTTCAAATATACATATTCGATATGAGTGATTGACTTTCATTTTATTTGAATGATAAATTTATAATACAATACGGTAACTAACCAGATCCATTTAAGAAATATATAACATATAAATACAAACCATATACACAATACATTTCTCTAATACTCTCCTTAGTTAATTTGGACGTGATTTGATGTGCGGACCAGACCAAAATCGTAAGAACATGTTTTAGGGAAGATCTTTAGTGAAGATGCATGCATATTAATATTAGGCTAATTCGTACATGTACAACCCAAATATTGACTATACAAACTCATTTGTGCACGAAATGATTTCTGACTTATACATGTTTGGTATGTTGATGATGGATCAGGTTGCGATTCAAATAGATTGCATAGACATTAATAATCACATTAAACAATATGAAACTCGAGTAGAAAAAACTATATCCAACTAGTTTTAGTGTCGTCATTGGCTACTAGACTTATATACTAGAGCTCGAGACAATATGTTAACCTTGGGTTGTCGGATTGGCCATGATTTAGAGATTGTGCATGTGATCATCATGTGGATGGTGGTAGGTTTGGTGAACAGGTTGAACGTTTTATGACAATCAACTATGAACATGTTGTTTTAGGTCATTAACAAAGATATGAGATCTATAACACTATAAAAAGCCATCAAGATTATGTTGATACAGATAGAGCCACATCCATGAAATAACGTGAGTATGGTCTTACCATGATATCTTATGTATGATTTGTATGTAACATATAAATATGTCCTACATGACAGTACCTTAGTTAGGATCAAGGAGGGCCATGTGTAGTGACTTGTATATTTTGATCGAATGGTTATTGGTTAAGTGTATGTTGAAAGGATTAAAAGGGCGATATCCAGCATAGCTGAGTTGATGCACTAGGTTTTATATTCATGTGGGACGTGAGGTTGGAAGTTCAATTCCCTTAAACTATATTTTGTGGTGCCACATGTGGGGAATTTTTCCCTAGAAATCCTTATGGTGGTTGGATTTGCCATGTAAAGGAGCTCGAATCTGGGGTACTCGTTGAAATATTGTGAGTAGACTTTCGTTTAATTCGTTTGTCGTTTCCAAAGAAAATGGCAATAAAAAGGGTCGGTGTGTTTGGTGTTGTAGGAAGAAAAACTTCATAAGGTTAGGGGCTAAATGATTACAAGATTTATAACTACTAGTTAAACTTTTATGAGAATAATAATGAAAATTCATGGAATTAAGAGTTTATTTAGCTTTAAAATAGAAAATTATGGAGTGGGGACTAGCAGCGGCGATTTTATCAAACTTATAGCAACTAGCTTTGACCTGGTCAATAAACAACCTTCATGTTAGAATTATTATGGAACAAGGTTTCTGTACAAACTTGGAAAGTTTATTTAAAATGTCAATTCATATGATGCCATAACATGGAAATCAAGAACTCGAAGATCTATTCTTGTCATATGATCAAAATTTTGAAATAGCTAGCCACTTTCTCCCTCATTTAAACAAAACAGGGTTGATATGAAGGATATGTTCTCCCACGGTGATTTTAGGAGAAATTGAAGTCAGGAGAGAATATTTAAATAGTATTAAATGTGGAGAAGCTAGGATTAAGTGATATATTAAGCATTTGAAGTATACCTATATCATTTTCCCTTCTTAATTTTCTAGCTAGCGTTGGGTAAAAACCCCAAATTCGTATTCCAAAACTCTATTGACGATTTATATTAAGATTTAGTGCTAAAAGTTGTAATAGATCATCAAGGCATAACCATTACACTATTGGAATGATTGATTCCACCTTTAATGGTGGATTTGGGAATTTGGAACCCTAACTCGATATAGAGTTGTAATCAAGCTATTATAGATTGTAAATAAGATTAGCTTAGTAATTTGGAATCAATCTATGGATTTAGGGTTAAAGAGAGAGTGAGAGTGAGAGTGATTATATGTCTAATATTTTTTATAACAGATATGTTGCACTCATGTGTATTTCATTAATAATAAAAGTATATATATACAAGATGTGTCACGTTATTTTTGGTATAGGATATGTACAATATCTTTACTAACAAATATCCTGAAATATTAGGAAAGATAATCCTGTTGTGATAATAGGATAATCTCGGCTAATATATACCTACAGTAGAATCGGGAGGAGCACGGAGGCTGAGACTGGTTTAGAAGTCATCAAATAGCACGCGAGGTCGACCTTTGGTGAAGATAGCATCGATTTGATAGCGTGATGGAATGTGAAAAGGACGCAGTTGACCACAAAAAACTATGTCACGAATAAAGTGGACGTCAAGCTCTACGTGTTTTGTTCTTTGATGTTGAACGAGGTTGCAAGATAGGTATATTGCACTGACATTGTCACAGTAGACGAACGTGGCACGAATGTGGCTTTACTTTGAGGCAAGTGAAGCTCGAATAGTAAATTTTGTATCCAACATTTTTTAGATATGACATTAGCAACGCCTCGATACTCCGCATCGGCACTTGATCGGGAAAGAGTTGGTTGTTGCTTCAATGACCAGGAAACGAGGTTGTTCCCTATGCAAATGGTTTATTCGGATTTCGAGCGCCTTGTATCCGGGTAACCCGCCCAATCAGCATCTGTATACGCGATAAGGAAGTGTGTGGTTGATCTAGTGAGGTGCAACCCGTGATGGATTGTGCCCTTTATATAGCGCAAGATTTTTTTAGAGCATTGAAATGGGTTGTTCGAGGAGCATGCATGTGCATGCATATTTGTCGAACGGTGTGGATTGTATCCAGGTGGGTGAACATGAGTTATTGAATCGCGTCGGCTAGTTAACAGTATTGACCAAAGGGCTTTTATCCCAGCGATATCAGGTGGTGCCCTCCCTCTTTGAGGTTGAGGGTTCAAGTCTCTTCATGGACATAGATGAAAATAGTTGTTAGCTTAGGAGTAGATTATATATTTATATTTGGTGATTCAAAAACAAAGCTAACGGTAATGAGTTCCTCTATTGGAGAGAAGAGAGTCATCATTGGTGCTCAACTTGGATTAGGTGTCGACTGGTGTAGATGATGGATGGCAGAAACTCATGTAGGCTCTTTCTAAGACTTAATTGGCATATTTTTGTTATGAGAGAAAAATGGAATCCTTGCTTTGTGTGACTGAAATTTCAAGAAAGTAGCTTAGAGGGCCAAGATCTTTCATGGCAAATTCATTGGCTAATGAACTCTTGGCGTAGGTGAGGTGATGATGTTACGAGTAAGATGCCATCGACGTAGAGGGGTATAAATGTCGTATGTGATCCGTTCTTGTATATGAAAAAGGAATGATCACATTTGTTGTTTGTGAATCCTAAGGTGAACACGTAATCAACGAACAGTTGGTACCAAGCCCATGGAGCTTGTTTGAGCTTGTTTGAGGTCGTATAAAGATTTCTTGAGTAGGCAAACATGGTTTTGGATAGGAGGGATCTCGAAACCCCAGGGGTTGATGCATGTACACAGTTTCCCGTAGGTGCCCATGTAAAAATGCATTTTTAACATCAACTTGGTAAAATTTCCATGCATTTTAAAGAGCAATGAAAAGTACTGTACGGATTGTTGTTGGCTTCACCATGGGACTAAATGTTTCTCCACAATCGATTCCTTCCTTTTGAGACTTACCATCACAACCAAACGAGCTTTGTATCGCTCTAACGAACCGTCCAATTTGGTTTTGTGGCGATAAATCCACATACTGTGTACCACATTTGTATTCAGAGTTTTTGGTACTAACTTCCACATGTTATTTTCAATAAGGGACTGGAATTCAGCGGTCAGGGTTATATTCCAATTCGGATTTTTTCGAGCTTCGAAAGGAATTCATGTAAAGGATAAATAGCCGATGAGGCATTGAGAAGGATGGGTTGTTTGGTTTACAAATTTCATACCTATTATAAGTTTGTATGGTTTGATTTGGAGCAACAATGGGTTGCGACATGGGTGGAGGTGGGGGCTGTCGATTGATGTGTGATCAGAGGTGGAGGTGGAACTAGATTGGAGAGATGAGAGTAAGTGAAATGAATAGGAGTTTCGGGAGATGATGTAGGAGTTGGTGTTGGTGATGGGTCGGAAGTAGACCACAAGGAAGGGTGAGCATGTTGGCGGGCATGGTGCCAAAAATTTAATGGTACCGTGGAATGAGCAAGAAGAGCCTGAAACACATTATTAATTGAACAAATTCTTATTTCTGCTTTGCCATTTTATGGAGAGGTGTGTGGACAAGAGAGACGAAATTGTATGCCATTTTGAGAGCAAAATTGATGAAAGTTTTGATTGTGGTACTCACGGCCATTGTCACATTGTATTGTTTTTATTGTAAAGTGAAATTGGATTTTGATGAGTGTGAAAAATTGAACAAAAGTAGAAAACACCTAATAACTGTGTGCAAGTAGGTATGTCCACAAAAAATTAATCTTGTCATCTAAAAATAGGAGATAATATCGATGACCACTAGAACTTAACACAGGCGATGTCCACAAATCAATGTGAATTATATCAAAAGGTAAATGTGTGATAGAGTTTAAAACTGGAAAAAGCAAATTTAGATTGTTTTCCAAACAAACAAGAAGAACAAACAGGAGATAAATTTTTAGAACTATAACTAAAATTCAAAGTAGACTTTAAAGAAAATAAAATATCGGATCTCAGATGGTCGAGCCGATGGTGCCATTAATCCTTGGTAATTGCAGCAAATGTTGAGGGTGTTGTAACTTGGGATGATGATTTGAGTGTGAAAGGATAACGGTCGCCAGAGCTATTCCATCGAAGAATTGGTGTCCGCATCTGGAAATCCTTCACATCAGAACCGAAAGGGTCAAATTCAACAGAAAGATTATTATTAGTAGTAAAGCAACGAATAGGAAAAAGATGAGTATGAAGAACATTTTTGAGAAGTAAAGGGGGGAAAGGGTAAGGAAGAGTTTGATGTATGGTACCTTGTACGGAAACTATCATCGCCATTTAATATGAGTCGTTTTATCCAATGAAAAGTCTAGAAATACATCAGCAATCAATTACGTTTCTTTTAAAGGCATGTTCTTAACTTTATGGCTTGTGGTATGAGGAATGTTGTTCATCGGTTACTTTCCTGTGTTTAATCTTTTAATTAAAGACATGAATTTTGCCTAATTTTGTTCAATTTGTTTTGAAGTTCCGCATAGAATCCCTAAATCTCAAGGTTGTATACTTAACTCCCACTATATTATCGTCATCTTTGTCCTTGATGCATACATGTAATCAAAACATTTAAAAGTCAAAGGACTAATTTGGGCTCAATCTACATATATGTTTTTATCGTCGTCTTATGTTGGGTTATGAGATAGATGGATACGCTTGCATAAAGACTAAAAATAGTCGATGTTATAAACAATGACGTCTTTCAAGATGTCATCCAATTTGCTCAATATATAGCCTAACGTTTTTATTGTTTGTTGCTTTGTTTTAATGCCATATTTCGATCTTGGTGCTACATTTTAGTTGAAGACAGAGTGCATGAGATTGGGGCACTTTTAATCATGACGCAAGTGAGAATCTGAAAATGACAGTTTGTTGTCTTAAAGAAAGACATGTACTGTTCAAGTACAAGTATCGTAATGAACATGTAAATATATCTTAATAGCCACTTTTAAATCTTGAGATAAAAATCAATAAATAGCATTATACTATTTCTAGATAGAATTGTATGTTTATTTCTTCTTATCACATCATTGTACTTTTAAATTGTTTCTTATTAGGGCATTGTATAAATAAAATCTAGCCAATTTCAGTAATGGTTGACCTGTTACTCTCATTCAGATGGTACAAAATGAAACATGTATATTTTCTTAAAGAACTTTATCCAGACATACGTCATTGACGTATACCCTATTATCACTTTACACATACAAAACTTGATGAAGAAAAAGGAAGAAACATTGTAACACCCCGGTTATTAAATAAATAAAATAGATAAAATAAATATGAATAGTAACCCTAAAATCCACAATATTTTGTTAGGTGTTGGTTTTTGGGAGCCAAATGATATAATTTGGGTTTTCAGGGGTTAAAGTGTGATTCCGGGATGTATTTTGTAAATATTTTCATAAATCAGGGGGTGTTTAGTAATTATTATACTTAAATTGAAAGGATTTTTGGAATGTTGGGGATTAAACGGTAACTTCTAGGACTTGGATTGAAATGAATTATTAAGGAAGGGGGCTATTTGGTAAATAACAGATTTAACTTGAAAAGAATTCGGAAGGAGGGGCTAGAAGTGTAATTATGGACTAAGTCTTGAAATTGACGTGCATGAACCCGTCACCCCCTTCATATATATGCAATATGTAACCCTAAGCCTAGCTAACACTTCAGCTGCCACCCACCCTTATGCATCCCTCACCGGCACCGCCACCACCCCGTTTCCGATCAACCAACGACCACAGCAATCACCGGACTTCCAACATTCTTGTCCTTCTCCTTCTTCAATCACCGCCATGTGGAGCCTCATCCACCATTCGACCCCCTTGTTGTTCCGACCAACCAAGACCACGGCGGATTATGGCCGTCGGTGAAGATGCTGTTGTGAACCGCCACAACCCAGTCGTCAATACGTGGACTGCGAACAACGGGGTTGCTACCGCCGCTGCGTCGCAATAGGTGAAGACTCAGTCGCCAAAAGCTCCATTGTAGCGCTGCTGTTCTCGGAGCTGTTACGTCGCCACTGCTGCCTCAGAGGTTGATTCTTTTTCCGATAACACCGCTATTATCGCCTTTAGCCACCATTGATGTCGTTGCCGCCATGTTACCCTAATCTGCCGCCACTAGCCACCGTGAAAGGTGGTTGTGTGTGTATGTTTTGGTGTGTTTGTGTTTATTTCTGCAGTGAGAGGGTGTTGTGTTTGGGTGTTTATTTGGCCGAAAAGCCACCACCACCAGCGTGAGGTGGTGGCTGCCACCATGTGCCACCGCTGACCACAAAAAGGGTGGTTGTGTGTATGTGTGTTTATCTTAGTGTGATTTGTAGGCCTTGGACTTATCGGGACCCACGTTTTAGACCATTGGAATTGAATTATGAATTACACCCGAGCACACCATAAGATTTATCTAGTAGAGTAATGGATTTAATGGATTAAGTCCTTAGTGGGTTAAGTAAGAAACACTTAACCCTAATCGTCATTGTATGTAAAAAACCTAATATTGCTTGGGCCTTAAGTCGGGCCTTCCTATTGGGTTTTGGTGATTGGGCTAATAATGGACCATCCAAGAATAAGCATATAGACTAGAATAATTATATGGGCTTTAGGGTAAGGCCCATGTGAGGGTTTGGGCCCAATTTGGAACTTGGGCCATAGATGGGCCATAATTGGGCCTTTATTATCATGAGATACTGAGCCATTACAATGTTAAATGTTGGATTGGAATAAATGGTTGGGCCTTAGTATAAGACCATGTAAGGGTTTGGGCCCAATTTGGAAAATTGGTCCATACGTTAGGCTTTTACTTATAGTTGACTTTTGGGCCTTTGGATTGGTCCTTGGGCTTGAATCAAGCTAAGTTGGGGGTAAAGTAGCCTTTTACCCCAAGCATGGACTTATGGGTATATGTTGGAACCCAATTACTGATTGGGTGTTATTTTGATGATTAACAGTTCGAGAACCTGTCATTCAGCAGCTAGATTTTTGTCTATGGGACTTCAGCAGTGTGAGGTGAGTTACCTTCTAGTAGAAGTGTGTCTAAGGTACCAAGGTTGACTAGTAAGAGTTATAGTAGAGATGATTGTCTTTGTGATAATTTTCTGGTATGTTGCTAGCTGTTACAATTATGTTCTAGTATGCTATGATGTAATGTGATATGTGATAGGAGGGTAGGATAGATGTAGCACCTAGTTCTTGGTACATATTTCTTTTATGTTTATCTAAGTATTTTGCATTTTTGGCCTTGGACTCGGCGACTTGAAGGACCAACTCGTCGAGTAGAAGCGGGACGGGAAGCGGGATTTAAGCGGTGGACTCGGTGAGTCGGGTCCCGGACTCGACGAGTAGACCCTGTCTGGACAAAAACCCTAATCTGAGGGTTTGCACCCTATTTAAACAATGTTATGTCGGCCACAATGTCCCTTATGCTCCCAGAACACCTCTCATTGAAACCCTAGCCGTTATTAAAGCAATCTAACCCTTGTTGGTGGATTTTGGTGCTTGTGGCCTTAGGAAGGAAGGATAAAAGCTTAAGGAAGCAAATAAAGACCAACGGAACCCGAGTTTGTGTACCTTCTACAGTTCATTGAAGGTAAAAAGTTGTAACCTTGCTCTTTCACTTGTTAGATTCCTTTTTTGGGAGATTTAGGGCTTTTATAAGCCATTTTTGATGACCAACCATGATTGCAAACATGATTGGAGGTTGGGGCTTATGAATCAAGTCATTAAGGGAGTTACAAGGCAGTTGGGGGCTGCTTTTGCACCCATGAAAGGTCCCATGCATCATAAGAGCTTGTTTTATGTCTTTTTGAGCTCAAAGTCCCATGCAAGCACGTAAAGTTTGTAACTTTACGTGCTAGATTGATTGTAGAAGCTTGGATCTACCTTTTGATCAAAGGTTGTACATCAGAAATCGAGGATTTAGAGTGTAGACGTGACCAACTTAGCGAGTCCGTTCCTGGGACTCGACGAGTCGAAGGCTTTGAGTCTCATATCTTTTGAGGGTCAAAAGAAATCAGTTGGGTGTTAGAAGGGTTGTAGCAGGATAGAAAGAGTGACCCAATGCATTGGACATAGTTTTAGACCTGGAGTTCATGGGACTCGACGAGTCCTAGAACAGACTCGGCGAGTCCAAGGCAGTCTCCTTAAGATTGAATATGAACTCGACGAGTTGTTCATACAACTCGGCAAGGTGGGGGGTATACTTGTTCATCAGATGAAGGTGACCTCGACGAGTTGTTCGTACAACTCGACGAGTCGGATGAAGGATAATTCGATGTTCTTATAGAAGAGGAACTCGTCGAGTCATCGCCAAACTCAACAAGTGAAGTCATGGATAAGGACGTGTAAAGGGTTAGGGACTCGACGAGTTGACGGCTCAACTCGGCGATTCGGGTCAACTTGAAGTTGACTTTGACTTGGACTGGATTGCGGTAAAATAGTCATTTTACCCTAGGAGTAGATTTCAGTTTCTGATTAAGTGTTTTGTGGGGATCATAGCCGGAGGATTTCCGGAGCAGCAGCAGACGGAGACTTCCCTCACGAATCATCTGCAACTACTTGCTCGAGGTGAGTTACCTTCCAGTAGCGGTTGGTCTACGGCCACAGTGTCGGCCCACCAGTAGGAGTTGTATGATTAGATAATTGTCTTTGTGATATCATCTAGGTTTGCGACTACCTGACATGTTTATATGTTGGCATGATATGTTATACGTGATAGTGGTAGTGAGAGGGGAATAGTCCCCAAGTTCGGTTGTTAGGACCGAAGGGTAGTTCGGACTCCCTAAATGTGTCTGATAGTACGTTTATGTTATGATATATGTGATAGTAGTGGTAGGGATGGAATAGTCCCTGAGGGTCGGTTGTTAGGACTGAAGGGTAGGTCAGCACCCCATAATGGCTTGACACAGGTAGGTCGGTACCCCAGAATGGTCGTACGGGTAGGTCGGCACCCCAGAATGGTCGTACCGGGTAGGTCGGGCACCCCAGAATTGCTCAACAATACGTATGCTATGTGGTATGATGGGGGAACTCACTAAGCTTCGTGCTTACAGTTTACAGTTTTGGTTTCAGGTACCTCTTCAGCGAAGGGGAAAGAGCTGGCGCGGTAGCGGCACATCATGCACACACTCTTTGGTTTTCGCACTATGGGTATTCTGGGATTGTACTCTGACATGTTCTTATTTTATGACTTGGGTTTTCAGACATGATACATTGTTTTATGAGATGATGTGATTCCACAGTATTTTCTTATGAATGTTTTTATGAGTCAGTTAATTAAAAAGAAATTTTTGGTCTTGAAAATTGGGTCGTTACAAGTTGGTATCAGAGCCCCGGTTTGAGGGATTCGGACACACCTTCGGGGGTGTCTGGACGCAACCCAAGGGATTAAAATATTTTTACAAAGAAAATGATTTTTCTCTAAAAGCTAAGTAAAAGAGTTTTAAGAAAGATCAAGGTGTGGGATGTGCGCAACCGGCCGAACTCTAGTAAGTATTCCCCAAAGTACCCATACAAGTTTATATTATGTTTATCAGTTTCAGTAGAACAGCATGCTAGAATAGGACTATGGATCTAGGAATGATGCATTATGTGTCTGCTTTATGTGCTTCAACTTATGAGAATTGCATGCTAGTATTGAGTAGACAGTAATAGGATAGCATGTTTAGGTTATACCTGGTAGTATGAGCTCAACATTATATGCTAGTACAGTTTCTCAATATGAAAATAGATCTACTTGAGTAGTTTTCCTACGTCCGAATGTTGCTTGCTTTGTGCTTGGTGGGACTCTGAATGATGGGAGTTTGCTGTAACGTCCGTGTCTCTGGGCTTGTCATTATTAGCAATGTAATAGTCTAGGTTAACCTTTCTAACCCATTTTGAAATAATAAGAATGTATTATCTGAATATTATGTGTTTTATGCTTAATTGCTTAATTATGTGTCTTAATTGAATTAAGAATAAAAATAAGCGTCAAAATAAAATAGTAGATAAAGTTGATATCTATGGATAATGTCGTATTAGTTGAAACGAGGTTTCCGAATATATAAAGAATGTCGAAATCCGAGTTATAACGAAGAAGTTATGACCTGTCGAACTTTCGTGACAGAATCGGCACGAAGCTGAATAACGTAAAAAGTGAAATTTACGTTAGAGCAATATTTATCCTTAGTAATATAAAAGAAAGTCGTAGAGTTCATTAAACCGAGAGCGTGCATAAAAAGAACGCCCAAATCTGACTTCGTATGAGGAAGTTATGATTTTCTGAAGTTTCGACTTAGCAGTATGCAGTCCGAATACTCGATTTGAGACCGAGTGGTTTTTAGCCGAAACAATCTAAACGAGAATCGAATATCTCGTTAATATTAGTGAAACGATAAAAAGATAGGCGAAAACGGACGTCGGATGAAGAAGTTATAATTTTATAACGAAGTTTTCCTGTCCTGGCCTACTAAAAATAATATATAAGTAATATATTTATAATATATTAAAAATCAAGTCAAAATTAGCCAATGGAGTCTAAATGAGAGTTGTAGAGCATAATGTCACCTTCTCGTCGATATAAAGAACGTCGAAAACGGAGTTCGTATGCGAAAGTTATGAATTTCTGAAGCTCAGGGCGCGAAACCCCAAAACTGTCAGATACCACGATGTGACAAGTCTTCTGACACCTCCGGGAGTCCCCCGGACGCAACTTGCGATGACGCATGCAGTGACGACCAAGCCCACGACGTGTAAAAGGTGCCACGACGTGGCAAGGGCCAATTTTGCCCTATAAATAGATTTGAAGGGCCAGCCATTTAGGGTTGCTATATTCTCTCATATCTCACCCATATTACCTCGATTTACGTGCAAAGAAGTACCCCCGAAGCCCGATATCATCCCGAGACCCGAAGCGAGTCCGGAAGCCCAAAGATCTTGAGAAGAAAAGAGTTTCCGAGCCGAAGCTCTGCCCGCGAGGAGCCCGGTTTTTGTGAAGATCTTCCAGATCTACCAAAGAATACTACTTCTACAAGTCGTAGTGTTGTCCGATCATCTTCTAATCAAGTGAGTGTGTAGTCACTTTCTCCTAATGCATAATTATGAAGTATTAGAATACGAAATACGTGTTATGTGTATATTTTGTTGATTATATGTGTGAATGTATATTCACTTTCTTCTATCTCATAGATATGATTTATTCTCTATGAAATACATGTTATGTGTATGTGCCTCATCTGTTATGTGGAATATGTATTGAATGAACACGCTATACAGGTTTTAAACTATGTATAAAAATATATATTTTTATCTACTAATATGTTGGGTAGAACATGGGTAGATAATTGATGTGTGATAAATAGATGAGAGGTCTTGATGTCATTGTGATCCAGTCATCTAGCGGAATTTAGATGATGACCACGAAGTTTTTCTAGATAGTCCCGTGGAACACTAGCAAGCTCATAACCTGTAGGTGTTAATGAAATTGGGTGTTCATTCGCTGTATTCCATCCCCCTCATGGTTGCCTTATTTGACATATATTGCTGGGAAACCCCCGAACGCATGTGTTGTCGCCCTGATGAAATATTCTTAGACTAGGTCCCTTGTGTTAGTTGTTTTAGGGACATAAAGTGAGAATAACGGGAATGGGTAATTGGGTTATTGTTGGTTAATGAAAATAAAGTTAATTACTTATTGTGGGTTGAAAACTCTATATGCTCATCAGGCTCCCAAGTCTGACCCACTCAGTTTCTTTGTATTACAGGTAGTGGCGCCAGAGCATAAGTTGGATGACTTGTCAAGTTATTTTTGGATTATAGACCTGTTGTTGTAAATAACTGTTGTAAGGTCTGTATTAAAATGTTTATGCTTTTGGTCTGTTTATCGGAACCAGACATCCCGAGTATTGTAATATAATGAAAAATACATTTCTTTAAGAAATGCTTTGGTAAATCTTATTTTATCATATTTTGTTTGAGGAACAGATTCCGCAACTCTTTTAATCAAAGGATTACTCTGAAATCAGTTTAAAAGCATAAATTAAACCGGTCTTTTCTAACCGTGATTTTGGGGATGTCACATTTGCCATTAGGTGAATATGTCATGTCACATGTGATCAGGGTTGAATAATCTCAGAGTGTTGGATTTGGCCCTATTGCGCAGCTCTCGTTTGAGTCTAACCGTTGTAGGGACAAGTCTTTTACTCGAAGGATTATCCGAGCCTCAGTACATGTGATGGTATTCAGGTAATGGGTAATTGGCATTACGAGGAGGCCTTTAGCAGCTGAGGACCGGATTGGGTGGAGTCAGAGATTTCCTCTAGGGTGAACCTAGGATGAGGACAGTAGAGATCAGCAGTGGTAAAAGGGACTTGGTGGAGTCAAGGCAGTCCTTGAGGAAGGTACAGATAGATGTGGAAGGTAGTATTGGCTCGTACGACTGAAATCAGAGGATCCATACCTGAATTAAGGAAGGTTGAGACAAGACGGGGGAACTTGTAGTGGATGTGATTCCTCTAAATGTGTCATTATCACTAACAGTTGTCATTATGTATTGCAGAATGGTGGTACTATGACAGAGGCCAGTAGTTGGTAGCTTAGGAGAGGGATCGGGTTCGGGTTCAGGCTCCAAACCAGTGGATGAGAGGCTACGTGAGTTCATCGCGTCTGAGATCACTATAAGCATCCTTGATGCGACCCCGGTCATATTTGGGTCGATCAAGGAAGGGATTGTTGAGCTGATGGAGGATCGCCTTAGGGCGTTTAGGAGTGACATGGCGACTAGCCAGTCGGTGTCCCACACGCTGTCCTTTAAGGATTTCAGGGTCAGTGATGTGCTAGATTTCCATGGGGCGAAGGACCCCATTGCTGCCAGATGATGGATTGCGGACATTGATATGCACAACTAACCAGCTTCTGCCCCGAGGGGTCGAAGGTGAGATATGCAGCAGGGTGTTTGAGAGACAGAGCTAGAGACTGGTGGGAGTCTGTTAGTGACTCATTGGGAGCCTCAGCCGTTAAGGCTATGACCTGGTCAGACTTTGTGACCAGATTTAGGGCGGAGTTTGCGCCAGCTGTAGAGCTTCAGTAGCTGGCCAGGGAGTTTTTGGACATGAGACAGACTACGACGACTGTAGCGGAGATCATCGCCAAGTTTCGAGAGAGGGCATTGTTGGTGCCCCAGTATGCGAGAGATGAGGATATGAGGAGGACCCGCTACCATGACATGCTACGAGCCGACATTCGGGAGCATGTTAGTTTTTCAGCTTGACCTACCCTGGATTCCATGATTACCAGGGCAAGGGAGAGGGAGATAGATCTGGAGCATGTCCGGAAGAGGAAGATAGAGGAGGGACAGACGACTGGGGCTTTGGGGAAGAAGCCCAAAGGATCAGATGGTAGGCCAAAAGGCTAGTCAGGAGAGGGCCGCTGCAGGAAATGCGGCAGGCTACATGAGGGGGTGTGTAGATTGGGATCGTCGGGCTGCTACAAGTGCGGCAAGACGGGGCACTTCAGCAGGGATTGTACCTCCCCTACGCCGGTTTATTCAGACGTTTGAGTTGCAGTGTTTCCACTGCAACCAGAGGGGCCACAAGAAGGCCAACTGCCCCCAGTTAATAGCAGCAGCGCCAGTAAAGGCACCAGCTCCAGTGACTCTGCGGATTACTGATGGCCAGCAGGGTAAGGCGGAGGCTCCAGTGGTGAGGAGTCGGGCGTTCCAGTTGACTACCGAGGAGGCACGCACTGCACTCGATGTAGTGACGGGTATGACTTCTTATTTATGCTTTTATGATACACTGCTGTGATTTTGATATGTTATGTATGTTCTCTGTTTAGGATCGTTCCATGTGAACGGTATCCCAGTTCAGGTATTGTTTGATTCGGGGGTTACCCGATCATTTGTCTCTCTTGCACTTAGCAAGAAGTTTCCTGAGTCTTCGGGCATGTTGGATTGCCCTTTAGAGGTAGAGATTGCTGATGACCGATCGGTGCGAGCATTGGCGGTATTCCGAGATTGTGTGCTGAGATTATTCGAGAAGCGTTACCTGGTAGACCTGGTTCCTATTCCATTGAGATGGAACAAGGTGATTATAGGCATGGATTGGTTGAGCCCCAATGGGGCAGTGATAGATTGCGAACAGCAGCTCGTGCGGATCAGGACTCCAAGTGGGGGAGAGTTGGTAGTTCAGGGCGAGAGGCCACAACGAGGACCAGCTGTATGTTTAGCAGTGAGAGCTAGGCGATACCTTCATCAGGGTTGCGCAGGATATGTCACTTATGTCATGGACACCCAGGAGGCAGGTAAGGTGACAGTGGGCGATGTGCCCGTGGTGTGAGAGTTTACGGACGTATTCCCCGAGGAGTTGCCTAGGATACCTCCGGAGAGGAAGGTGGAGTTCAGGATCGACCTAGTCCCGGGTGTGACTCTGATAGCCAAGGCACCGTATCGGTTGGCTCCTCCTGAGATGCAGGAGTTGTCTACACAACTGCAGGAGCTGTTAGACAAGGGATTCATTAGACCGAGTAGTTCTCCCTAGGAAGCCCTGATTCTGTTTGTGAAGAAGAATGACAGGTCGCATCGAATGTGTATAGATTATCGGGAGCTGAAAAAGGTAACGTTGAAGAACCGCTACCCACTATCGAGGATTGAAGACCTCTTTGACCAGCTGCAGGGAGCATCTTGGTTCTCCAAGATTGATCTACGTTCAGGATATCATCAGATGAGGGTCAAAGAGGAGGATGTACAGAAGACTACGTTCCGGACACGCTATGGCCATTACGAGTTTGTGGTGATGCCCTTCGGGCTTACCAATGCTCCTGCCGCATTCATGGACCTCATGAATCGTGTGTGTAGACCGGTCGGTGATAGTGTTTATTGATGATATCTTGGTTTATTCCAAGACGCAGGAGGAGCACGAGGAGCACCTACGGGAGGTGCTGGAGACTTTGAGGAGGGAGAACCTGTATGCTAAGTTCTCCAAGTGTGAGTTTTGGTTGCACGAGGTACAGTTCCTTGGGCACCTCGTCAACCAGAACGGGATTTCGGTGGACCCGGCCAAGGTGGAGGCCGTGATGAGATGGGAGGTTCCAAAGTCTCCATCTGAGATTCAGATTTTCCTAGGATTAGCCGGCTACTATCGGAGATTCATCCAGGATTTCTCCAAGATAGTCGTACCCCTGACCAGGCTAACAAGGAAGGTCGTGGTCTTTCTTTGGGGGCCTAGGCAACAGGCTGCATTCGAGACTCTAAGGTAAAGATTATGTGAGGCGCTGATGTTAGCCCTACCGGAGGGCATGGAGTATTTTATGGTGTGCTGCGATGCATCCATCTCGGGTTTGGGCGCAGTACTGATGGAGAGAGGGCATGTCATCGCCTACACATCGAGGCAGCTGAAGCCTCACGAGGAGAATTACCCGACGCATGATTTGGAGTTGGGGGCTGTTGTATTCGCCCTCAAGATTTGGCGTCATTACCTCTATGGGGTTCGGTGTACCGTCTACATGAACCACAAGAGTTTGAGGTACCTCATCGATCAACTGAATCTAAACATGAGGCATCTTTGGTGGTTGGATGTGGTGAAGGATTACGATGGTAAGATCCTTTACCATCTGGGGAAGACCAATGTGGTGGCCGATACGCATAGCCGCAAGGCAGCGCCGATTAGGGATATCTGTCTGAGGATGACAGTGGTGACTCCGCTGGTGGAGCGGATTCGGGAGGCCCAACAGAAGGCTATGAAGGAGGAACATCGGAAGAGCGAGCGGATAGTGGGGTGGATCTCCTCCTTCGACTATGACAACCGAGGATTACTAACACTACACCGTAGGGTGTGGGTGTCGTACCTCGGGGGTGTGCGCCAGGTTCTGATGGAGGAGGCACACAAATCCCCATTTTCCATTCATCCCGGGGCGACGAAGATGTATAGGGACCTTCTCTGGACTATTGGTGGCCCTACATGAAGCACGATGTGGCATGGTACGTGGAGCGGTGCTTGACCTGCAGGAAGGTCAAGGCCGAGCATCAAAGACCTCACGGCAAGATGCAGCCGTCGGATATTCCACTGTGGAAATGGGAAGACATCACGATGGATTTTATCACAAAGCTTCCCAGGACCGTGCGAGGAGTGGATTCGATTTGGGTCATCGTCGATCAATTGACCAAGAGCGCCCATTTTATTCCGATTCAGGAGAGCATCTCGACTGAGAAGTTAGCCGACATCTACATCAGGGAGGTGGTGGCGCAACACGGGGTGCCAGTTTCTGCGATTTCAGACAGGGATGTGTGGTTCACTTCCAGGTTTTGGAAGAAGTTTCATGATGAGCTGGGTACTCGTCTGCACTTTAGCACCTCCTTTCACCCGCAGACGGATGGTCAGAGCGAGCAGACCATCCAGACTCTGGAGGATATGCTACGAGCATGCGAGTTGGACTTTGGAGGTAGTTGGGATACCTACCTTCCATTGGCAGAGTTCTCCTACAACAATATTTATCATGAGAGCATTGACCGCCCTCCCTTCGAGATGTTGTGTGGGAGGAGGTGCAAGACCCCGATATGTTGGGGCGAGGTTGGCCAGAGGGTAATAAGGAGCACTAAAGTAGTGCTCGAGACGACAGAGAGGATTCAGTAGGTCTGGAGCAGGCTTCAGACTGCTCAAAGTTAGCAGAAAAGTTACGCTGATAAGCGCCGATCAGACCTGGAATTCCAGGTCGGGGATATGGTTCTCCGGAAGGTGTCGCTATGGAAGGGCGTTATCTGATTCAGGAAACGGGGCAAGTTGGGCCCCAGGTACATTGGACCATTCAAGGTTATCGCCCGAGTGTGCAGGGTGACGTATAGGCTAGATCTTTCAGCCGAGCTTAGTCAGATACACAGCAGTTTCCATGTTTCTCAGCTGCAAAAGTGCCTGGTAGATGACTCAGCAATGGTACCCTTGGAGGACATTCAGGTTGATCGCAGCCTGAATTACATCGAGCGACCTGTGGCGATCCTCGACTGGAAGTCAAAGGATCTGAGGAACAAGAGAGTGGAACTCGTGAAGGTGCAATGGCAGCACCGGAAGGGCTCGGAATGGACTTGGGAGCCAATGGACAAGATGATGGAACACTACCCAGAGCTGTTCCAGGAGCAAGCAATAGACTTCGAGGACGAAGTCTAAAATAAATGGCGGAGATTTGTAGCAACTGGTTCTTGGTACGTATTTCTTTTACTTTTATCTAAGTATTTTGCATTTTTGGCTTTGGAATCGATGAGTTGAAGGATCAACTCGCCGAGTAGAAGCAGGACGGGACGCAGGATTTAAGCGGTGGACTCGGCGAGTCGGGTCCCAGACTCGACGAGTAGACCCTGTCTGGACAAAAACCCTAATCTGAGGGTTTGCACCCTATTTAAACAATGTTATGTTGGCCACAATGTCCCTTATGCTCCCAGAACACCTCTCATTGAAACCCTAGCCGTTATTAAAGCAATCTAACCCGTGTTGGTGGATTTTGGTGCTTGTGGCCTTAGGAAGGAAGGAGAAAAGCTTAAGGAAGCAAGTAAAGACCAAGGGAACCCGAGTTTGTGCACCTTCTACAGTTCATTGAAGGTAAAAAGTTGTAACCTTGCTCTTTCACTTGTTAGATCCCTTTTTTGGGAGATTTAGGGCTTTTATAAGCCATTTTTTATGACCAGCCATGATTCGAAACATGGTTGGAGGTTGGGGCTTCTGAATCAAGTCATTAAGGGAGTCACAAGGCAGTTGGGGGCTGCTTTTGCACCCATGAAAGGTCCCATGCATCATAAGAGCTTATTTTATGTCTTTTTGAGCTCAAAGTCCCATGCAAGCATGTAAAGTCTGTAACTTTACGTGCTAGATCGATTGTAGAAGCTTGGATCTACCTTTTGATCAAAGGTTGTACATCAGAAATCGAGGATTTAGAGTGTGGACTTGACCGACTCGGTGATTCCGTTCCTGGGACTCGACGAGTCGAAGGCTTTGAGTCCCATATCTGTTGAGGGTCAAAAGAACTCAGTTGGGTGGTAGAAGGGTTGTAGCAGGACAGAAAGAGTGACCCAACACATTGGACATAGTTTTAGACCTAGAGTTCATGGGACTCGACGAGTGCTAGAACAGACTCAGCGAGTCCAAGGCAATCTCCTTAAGATTGAAGATGAACTCGACGAGTTGTTCATACAACTCGGCAAGTTGAGGTCATACTTGTTCATCGGATGAAGGTGAACTCGACGAGTTGTTCATACAACTCGACGAGTCGCATGAAGGATCATTCGATGTTCTTATAGAAGAGGAATTCGTCGAGTCATCGCCAAACTCAACGAGTCGAGTCATGGATAAGGACGTGTAAAGGGTTAGGGACTCGATGAGTTGACGGCTCAACTCGGCGAGTCGGGTCAACTTGAAGTTGACTTTGACTTGGACTGGATTAGGGGTAAAATAGTCATTTTACCCTAAGAGTAGATGTTAGTTTCTGACTAAGTGTTTTGTGGGGATTGTAGCTAGAGGATTTCCAGAGCAGCAGCAGACAGAGACTTCCCACACGAATTATCAGCAGCTACTTGCTCGAGGTGAGTTACCTTCCAGTAGCGGTGGGTCTACGGCCACAATGCCGACCCACCAGTAGGAGTTGTATGATTTGATGATTGTCTTTGTAATATCATCTAGGTTTGCTACTACCCAGGGCCAGTCTGTTGTTTTTTACTACCCGGGGCGAGATTATAATTTTGTGCCTTATATATAAAAAATTATCAAAATATAGTAAATCTTATAGTCAAACAAATTATACAAGAAATCAGATATATAAGAAATTAATCCCCTTTTAAGCAACTGTAACCGGCACTGTCAATAATCCCCTTTTAACAAATCAGATATATAAGAAATTAATCATATTTTTGAAACAAACCTAAATAAACACGAATATCGAATAAACTCACCCAAATCTGATTTATCAAACAACAAAACCCAAATCTGAATTATGAAGACAACAAAATCAAAAATATAGCACTTGCTTTGCATCACATAAACATACCACAAAAAATTAGAAAGGATGGTTATACAGAAAATATTGAACACAAACATAAACGAATTTAAACTCACCAGAATCTTAAAATCTAATTTCTGAAACAACATACACAAATTTGATTGCTGAAACGGTAGAGAAATCAGATTTGATTGCTGAGCTCAAACATGGAGAAATTTATAGAGAAATAGCCCAAATCTAATTTCATAAACAATAAAGAATTCAGATACAAAAAATACATATCCAAATTTCAATAAATGAGAAGTCCGATACATAATAACTTAATCATATTAAAAAATAAATTCAAATAAGTCTTTACACTTTGAGACTTGCACTCTTTTCCTGTAATCAAATAGAGAAAATTCAGATATATAAGAGAGTAATCATATTTCTGAACAAACCTAAATAAACATAGATTTCGAATGAACAATGAAATCACCACACCTACATCTGATGTCTGATTCTCTGAAACAACCAACAAGAAATGAATCACACCCAAATCAGTGAACAACTAAATCAGAACTTCATAATCGGCTATGATGTATCTGATTAGACAAAATCAGACCTTAAAATCGGAACCAATTAGAGAAATTGCTACTAATATCGGGACTAAGTGTTGACTGATACTAAGAAATTGAGATTTGAAAGATAGAGAAAGCAGATCGATTGGAGAAATCAAAGCTACATTAAATCGATTTATGACTCGTCAACTGGAAGTGAAAAATAGAGAAAACAATTCTTACTTTTGATTTATGGGAGATGTATTCTAGGTAGGCATTGATTTTTCCCATAGAATGAGACCAACGACAACGAGTTTCTAAGCACCAGGCGACGTTTTGTTTCTCTATGTGTATGATGGATGATTATTCGGCGCATTTACTTTCTTTTCTCCTCCATAAAATTCTCAGAGATAACAAGATATCGGTTAATTTTGGGCCATTAATATATGATAGCTAGACTATATTTTGATGCCCTTAAAAATATGTTGCCTTGGGCCTAAGCCCAAGTCACCCATGTATTTGGGCCGGCCCTGCTACTACCTGACATGTTTATATGTTGGCGTGATATGTTATACGTGATAGTGGTAGTAGGAGGGGAATAGTCCCCAAGTTCGGTTGTTTGGACCGAAGGGTAGTCCGAACACCCCAAATATGTCCGATAGTACGTTTATGTCATGATATATGTGATAGTAGTAGTAGGGGGTGGAATAGTCCCCGTGGGTCGGTTGTTAGGACTGACGGGTAGGTCAGCACCCCAAAATGGCTTGACACAGGTAGGTCGGTACCCCAGAATGGCCGTACGGGTAGGTCAGCACCCCAGAATGGCCGTACCGGGTAGGTCGGGCACCCCAGAATTGCTCGACAGTACGTATGCTATGTGATTGTATGGTATGTGGTATGATGGGGGAACTCACTAAGCTTCGTGCTTACAGTTTACAGTTTTGGTTTCAGGTACCTCTTCAGCGAAGGGGAAAGAGTTGGCGTGGTAGTGGTACATCATGCACACACTCTTTGGTTTCCGCACTATGGGTATTCTGGGATTGTACTCTAACATGTTCTTCTTTTATGACTTGGGTTTTCAGACATGATACATTGTTTTATGAGATGATGTGATTCCACAGTATTTTCTTATGAATGTTTTTATGAGTCAGTTAATTAAAAAGAAATTGTTGGTCTTGAAAATTGGGTCGTTACAATAGACCCCAGTACCGTTCGATAGGGTCGAAGGGGTATGCCAGCACCCAGATAAGCTAGGCAGTATATGATTTATATGTTTATGCACTAGGATGCTATGTGGTAGAGTAGGGGTGAAATAGTCCCCGGTACTGGTCGAAAGGACCGAAGGGGAGGCCAGCACCCTGATATGCTAAGCGAGGTACCAGTCGATAGGGCCGAAGGGGTAGGCCAGCACCTTGGTATGCTAGGCAAGTTACCGGTCGACAGGACCGAAGGGGTAGGCCAACACCCTAATATGCTAGGCAAGTTACTGGTTAAAAGAGACTAAATGGGTAGCTAGTACCCGAATATGTTATACAGTATGTGTTATGTATGGTATGTGGTATGATGGGGGAACTCACTAAGCTTCGTGCTTACGGTTTACAATTTTGGTTTCAGGTACTGCATTTTCAAAGGAAAGGAGTTGACTCGATCGCAGCGCATCACACTATGATTTTCCGCACATGAGATCTTTGGGATTACACTCTGATATTATTTTATGATAACATGTTTGATTATTGACACTTTGGTTTCGACATGAGATGTTATTATGGATGTTTTTATACTTATGGTTTTATAATAACTTATTTATAAATGAAATTTTTGGTCTTGAATTTTGGAATGTTACAAGTTGGTATCGGAGCCTTAGTTTAAGGGATTCGGGTACACTCTCGGGTGTGTTTGGACTCAAACTGAGGACTTGGTATGTAAATTTTCAAAAGAAAAATCATTTTATAAAAAGAATTTTGAAAAGAGAATAACTTTGAAAAGAACAAGGTGTGTGATGTGTGCAATCATCCGAGCTCAAGTAAGTTTTTCCAAGATACCCATACATGTTATGTTATGATATGATATGATTATGAGAGTAGCGTGCTAGATTAGGGCTAAGGATCTAGTAAGGATGCCTTATATGCGTATTATATGTGCTTGTAGACGTGCATAATAGTACTGATCAGTCGGTGATAGGATGGACTGTTTAGGTTATGCGTAATTGTATGAGCCTTAGAATCTCATGTCAATGCAGATTCCTGATTAGAGGATGGATTGGTTTGATTAGAGTATGATGGTTAGATTTTCCAATGTCTTAATGCTATTTGCTTTGTGCTTTGTGGGACTCTTAGTGATGTGAGTTAGCTACAAAGTGAATATACTAAGTCATATGGGACACAGACCGGATAATCTCAGAGTGATGGACTTGAACCTATTGTGTAACTCTTGTCTGAGTCCAACCGTTCTAGGGATGGTTCTTTTACTCGAAGGATTATATAATATCTGTTGCATGTGGCTATATTCAGGAGGTGGCTAGTTTACATTACTGGGAATCTTTCAACAACTGAAGACTAAGTGGGTTCGGGAACCTAGGAAAGCCTAGGATATGTTTTATTGGGTTAGTAGTGAGGTTTAGTGAGACTTGGGTGCATCAGTTTGAGGAAGTGACTTGGAGGATTCGGGGGGATTGCTGAGGAAAGTATGGATAGGTGTGGAAGGTAGTATTAGGCCCGTACTACTGAAATCATGTGAAATGCCAGCAGGGCCGGAGTCAGTACAATACGTGTGGGAAAGTACACAAGGGAGTTTGACATTCCAGGGGTTAGGCTGCTACAAGTGTAGCGGGGTTGGTCATGTCAGCAGAAGGAGTCAGGCCCTACAATGTTAGACAAGAGAAGTCAGAACTCCAGCAGGCGATGCTACGAATATGTAACCTTGCCTTCTTTCAGTCTTATTTGCACATTGTTGTGGGAATTGTGTCGTGGTTTAGGATACTGTAGCAGGATGATTAGGTGTATCCCTGGTTTATTTCTTTGCTCCTGTTGGGTTAGACCATCAAATATCATCATATGCCAATTGCATACCATGAATTACTAGTGGTTAGTGTAAGATCGTTCCTCTTTTGCTGGTTTGGGGTGTTCAATGTTTTGTCGGTTCATAGTACAGTTTTGTCGGGGAACAGTTAAGGGCTCATCTGAAGCCCAAAGCCTGTGGATCCTTAGAATCCTTCAGGAAGAAGGATCCTATTGTTAGTTCTTGTCATAGGGATTGGAAGGGAGTTTTGCACCATGATCTTAGGAGGGTCGAAGTATCTCTGGAGAAGGTGATTAGGGTTCCTCCAAATGTGGTGGGTATGTCATCTTCTACTGCTACTGGTGGATGTTGGGAAATCGTATCACTTGGGAATTTTGATTGAGTTTGGATAAGTTAGATCTCGAGTCGGTTCACTGCTATCGTTTGGGTTATCAAGGGTAGACATATGCCATTCTGCATGCCAAGAAATCTTTGAGGAACCTACAGAGGGACGTATTTGCGGAGTGGGTTCCACGTGTACCGTAATCATTTCGGATCTTTGTCGGGATCTGTGCAGTAGTATTATTTGGAAGATATTTGGTCAAGGTTAGAGCGATAGTTCTCCAGTGAAGTCAGAGTTCAGTGGTTCTATCATTGTTCGGGCATGGTCAACAATTGCCTATAGAAGAACTTTGGATTTCAAGGCACTACCGTCGCAAGGAAAGGGCTGGTAGCATGAATGTGGTGGTGTCAGTTGCGGGTGTTCGATGCATGGGTGTTCGGTCGTTGGATGTTCGGTAAAATTACATTTCTTGCATGGGTTGTGTTCGGTTAGAGTTTAGTAGTGCTGCGAGAGTGGAAGTGAGAACGAGGATTCTTTAGTCAGGGAGAAGATTAAGGCCTCCAGTTGTCAGCATGGAAGATGGATTGAAGTGTCACACTGGACCAGATTTCAAGAGTACTCTTCAAGATTTTTTGGGGGTTGGGCGATCTTAGGGTTTACATGGTGATTGATCACTAGCATTGGTGAGCGTAGGCTATCATCGGTGAATTATTAGGAAGCAAGAAGGATTGGGAATCCTTCAATTCTCACATGCCGTGAAGATTTAGTTGAATCTAAGTGGGGGGAATCGACCAGGTACTTAGGAGCAGTAATAGGTGTGGAACTAGGATGAGTTTCATATCCTCGTCAGGAAGGAAGGCGGTCGAGTAGCCATCTAGGTTGAGGATTGGGAAAGTTGGGAGGTTAGAAAATGTTCCAACATTTGGTTCACGCTTTTCCTTGGCATCGGATAACAGGTTTAGGGAACCAGGTTAGAGGTCGAATTAGAATTCAAGTTCAGTTGAGTGTTAGGTCAAGTGTGGTATGGAAAGTGTTGTAAGACTAAGGGGGTAGCCATAGCATTCACTAGCAGTCAGATAGCATGGAAAGTGTTGTAAGACTACGGAGGTAGCCATAGCATTCACTAGCAGCAGATAGTGCTAGAAGTGTTGTAAGACTGTGGGTGTAACCATAGCATTCAACAGGTTGGCAAATAGTGCTAGAGTGATGTAAGTTTGTGGGTGTAGTCATAGCATTCACTAGGTTGGTAGATAGCATGAACGCGTTGTTAGGACACAGAAGGAACAATAGCACCCACTAGATTGGGTGTAGCAGTGAGGATATGGAAATCCACGGATTGGATTTCGGAATTACCCATATGGATTAGATCTGGTTGAGCCAGTGATAAGACTGTAGGAGCGCCACTACAGTTATGAGATCAGGGAAGCAATGGACTGCTTAAGGTTGTTTGTGATATAAGGCTACCATTGGTCATGTAGCAATCACTTTTAGCCTAGAATATGGTGACGTCAGGACTCGACGTATGAACCTTTGCGGTTAGATCAGAAGGTCATTAGAGCCACAGTGGCATGTTAGCTAGTGGCAACTAGTTACAGAGAAGGAATTCATTCGGGAGTCGCGTGGAGCGACTGCGTGTGAGTCTTTCGGCTCCGCAATCAGGCTGGAACCCGGTATTTCAGATGGCTGGCGAATGAATTGAGACCAGAAAGGTCTCAGTAGATTTTGGAAAGTAACCATGCGGCAACATGCTATTTCTGGCAGTTCAGTGCTTCGGTAGTTTTAATGTTTTGGCAATATTAGTATTTGCACTTTAGGTTGCAAGTACGGACGAAATAGCTGATTGATTGGGAAGTGACAAATCACTCACAGCGGGATTATTCGAGCCTTGGCCAAGTATACGTGATCTGTAGGGATAATTAGATTTTTGACCCTATTTTCCAGTGGGAACCTCGAGTTATCAGAAGTTGAGTAGTCAGTTGAGAGGCAAGTGGATTGGATTCAACGATAATGATTCAGTTTGGGTGGTCTGTCAGACCATCTCGAGAATGCATATTTCAGGTTGAGTAAATGTGATGGTTGCAAGGAATTCGTTCATCTATGGATTTTTAGGGCCTTGCGAAGGTTAGTCACGATTACCCTGGGAAGGCTAGGGTATGCCTAGGATGGTGACCATGTTACTTGAGTGGTTGGTGTCTAAGGGATGGTAAGGGATGATTTCGAGGACGCAATCTAATTTAAGTGGTGGAGAGTTGTAACACCCTGGTTATTAAATAAATAAAATAGATAAAATTAATATGAATAGTAACCCTAAAATCCATAATATTTTGTGAGGTGTTGGTTTTCGGAAGCCAAATGATATAATTTGGGTTTTCAGGGGTTAAAGTGTGATTTTGGGATGCATTGTGTAAAGATTTTCATAAATCAAGGGGTGTTTATTAATTATTAGACTTAAATTGAAAGGACTTTTGGAATGTTGGGGATTAAACAATAACTTCTGGGACTTGGATTGAAATGAATTATTAAGGAAGGGGGTTATTTGGTAAATAACAAATTTAAATTGAAAAGAATTCAGAAAGAAGGGCTAGAAGTGTAATTATGGATTAAGTCCTGAAATTGATGGGCATGAACCCATCACCCCTTTATATAAATGCAATATGTAACTAACACTTCAGCCGCCACCCACCCTTATGTCTCCCTCACCGGCGCGCCACCATCCCGTTTCCGATCAGCCAACGACAACAGCAACCACCGGACTTCCACTGTTCTCCTCATTCTCCTTCTTCAGTCACCGCCATGTAGAGCCTCATCCACCATTCGACCCCCTTGTTGTTCCACCCAACCAAGATCACGACGGATTATGGCCGCCGGCGAAGATTGATGTTGTGAACCGCCGCAACCTAGCCGCCAATACGTGGACTGCGAACGACGGGGTTGTTACCGCCGCTACGCCACAACCAGTGAAGACTCAATCGCCATAAGCTTCGTTGTAGCGTTGTTGTTCCGCCGTCGTCGTTCTCCGAGCTGTTACGTCGCCACTGCTGCCTCAGCTGCTGATTCTTTTTCCGATGACACCGCTATTACCGCCTTTAGCCGCCAATGATGTCGTTGCTGCCATGTTACCCTAATTTTCCGCCACTAGCCACCGTGAAAGGTGGTTGTGTGTGTTTTGGTGTGTTTGTGTTTATTTCTGCAGTGAAAGGTTGTTGTGTGTGGGTGTTTATTTGGCCGGAAAAGCCACCACCACCAGTGTGAGGTGGTGGCTGCCACTATGTGCCACTGCCGGCTACCACAAGGGTGGTTGTGTGTATGTGTGTTTATCTTAGCATGATTTATGTGTGTGTGCATTTATTTGGATTTCGCGTTGTAACATTGTATTTTATCGGAATAATAAAAAGAAGCTCATAACCACCACCGTGAGGTGGTGGCTGCCACTACCAACCACCGTGTTGGGTGGCGGTGTGCTTTTGCTTGCCTTAGTTGCTTTTAGGGTGCTTGGACAAATATGGACTAGAACCATAACCACCACCGTAAGGTGGTGGTCACAGCTATGAGCCGTTGTTGACCACCACTACCTAAGGTAGTAGTGGGTGATGTCTGACTTATAGAACCCTAATGGGCCTTATAAGAAGTGACATCCCCATTTTCACGGCCAGAAAAGACCGATTTGTTTATGCTTTGTTTTATAAAATCAGAGTAATCTTTTAAAGAAAACGGTTGTAGAATTTGTTCCCAAAACAAGATATGATAATAACTTATCAAAACATTTCTCAAAGAGAATGTATTTTCATTTAATAATAAAACCTCGGGATGTCATGTTCCGATACAGATATATAAGCATAAACAGAACTTACATTCAATTACACTAATGATTTATATCTCCTTTAAATCTCTCTGTGAAATATGTCTTCGTACCGATACCTGTGATACAAAGAAAACTGAGTAGGCCAGGCTTGGGAGCCTGGTGAGCATATAGGGTTTTCATCCCACAATATTATATCATATATTTATAAATATAGAACATTCAAACTTGTACAATTTCACCATATAAAGGCAACTCTTATCCCCCCCCCCCCATCGATCCTCACAACGATACGATCTAAACTCTTGTATCTAAAATTTACCTCTTTACCTGATCCCTACTCACGAATCTAAAACTATCCTCTTCACTCGATCCATACTCACGGATCTAAAACTAACCTTTTTCACCTGATCTATACTCATGGATCTAAAACTAACATTTTCCCCTGATCCATACTCACGGATCTAAAACTACCTGATCCATACTCACGGATCTAAAACTAACCTCCTGATCTGATCCATACTCCCGGATCAATAATTGTACCCAATACATACTCCCGGAATAAGGACAATTAACTATACCCTAATCCTGATCTGATCCATACTCTCGGATCTATAACTGTGCCCAATCCATACTTCTGGACAAGGGACAATTAACTTAGTCTTAATCCATACTCCCGGACTAATAGCAAGTTTATCTCTTTACCTGATCCATACTCACAGATCTAAAACTAACCTCTTGATCTGATCCCAACTCACGGATCTAAAACTAACCTCTTGATTTGATCCATACTCACGGATCTCATCTACCCATGTCCTACCCAACATATTTGTAGATATAAAATACATATACAGTTTAACTCATTAAAACCTATATAGTTCATCCATTCCACCAACATCTCAAATAAACAACAATATATAAACACATATCACGTATTTCATAGCAAATACTTAATATTTATGTGTTAGAAGAAAGTGACCACACACTCACACATATAAACAACAAAAAATATACACATAGCACATATTTTATAAAATACTTCATATCTATGTGTAAGATGAAAGTGACTATACACTCACTTGATTAGACGATGCTCGGACAGCACTACGACTTGTAGAAGTAGTATTCTTCGGTAGATCTAGAAGATCTTCACAAAAACCGGGCTTCTCGCGGGCAGAGCTTCGGCTCAGGAATCGCATTTCTCGGGATCTTCGGGAATCTCGGGAGCGTAAAACTTCTTTCCAAACTTGGATATGAAATTCGGGATGTCAGGATGGATTCGGGGGTTTAAACGCAGAGCTTCGGCACGAGAAAGAGAAGAAATAAGCAAATATGCTTGGAACCCTCGCACCCCTTTTATAGGAGGCTGAGGCCTCGCAGTATGCTTGGCGTACTCCTCCGAAATCGTCATTGCATGCGTCATCCAAAGAACTCGAGTGCGAGGCGTGTCATGCTTCGCTGTACGCTGGGCGTACTTCGGATAAGTCCGATGACTCCCCTTCGAATAATGTCGGATTTAATAATTAAATTTATATATTAATTATTTAATAAACTTCAAAAATTCATATCTTCTTCATACAAACTCCGTTTTCGACGTTCTTTATATCCACGCGTAGGTGAGACTACGCTCTACAACTTTCGTTTAGACTTCGTCGGCTAATTTTGAATTTATTTTTATTATTTAATTTTAGTAGGCCGGGACAGGAAAATTCCGTTATAAAATCATAACTTCTTCATCTGAGGTCCGTTTTCGCCTATCTTTTTATCGCTTTACTACAAATAATGAGATCTTCGATTCTCATTTAGATTGCTTCGGCTAAAAACCGCTCGGTCTCAAATCGAGTATTCAGGCTGCATACTGCTAAACTGAAACTTAGAAAAATCATAACTTCCTCATACGAAGTCAGATTTGGGCGTTCTTTTTATGCACGCTCACGGTTTAAACGTATTCTACGACTTTCATTTAGATTGCTAAGGATAAATATCGCTCTAACGTAAATTCACTTTTTACGTTGCGCTATGTCATGTCGGTTCTGTTGCGAAACTTCGACAGGTCATAACTCCTTCGTTATAACTCGGATTTTGGCATTCTTTATATGTACGGAATCCTTGTAACATATACTACAACTTAGTTAAGATTATTCATCCTAAATAATCTTCTATAAAAAAGTCATTTTTGATGCTTATCGTCTCTAATTGACTAGCCCGGATCTACGGGCGTTACATAAGACCCTAGTGGGCCTAATGTGTGACAACCCAAAATTCCTATCGTGTACAGTCAATCATTTCAATCAAGTCAAACTTGCTATTGCTAACATTTAGCATTGTTTAGAGTCCGTATGGACATTCTGAGGTTAATGTACTAAAGGAATCAGTGAAGGGGAATGCCAATTGAACTTCTAATCCATCAAGCTAGGCATTAAACACTTAAAAGAGGAAAGGCCAAGACACTTGGGTTTACAACCGTAAACTCCAAGTGGCCGTGAACCCCTAGTATATATATGACACTTAGTCATTTTTCATTCATTAATCACATTCTAAGCTAGAGAAATCAGATTTCTCTCCCAAGGATCTTCAAGTTTTCTTCCAATATTTACAAATGTAAGTAAGATCCTTCCATGTATGTGTTATACATCATTTCTTCTTGATTCATCCTTGAATCCATCCACAAATTCCATCTTTTGAACTTAGATCTTCAAGATCGTCAAGAACACCAAGAACACTTGTGTATTTTGGGCCGAAAACTCCCCTATTTAGCCTTCAAATTGTAAGTCCTTACCTCCTTTACATGTTTATAAGTTAGGATAATGATTTAAGGACTTGACAGCACCAAAATCGCAATAACACATGGTGTTTACAGCCAAGGCAATCTCCTTGGGCCGTAAACACTCATAAGTGGTGCATTTGTGCCACAACTCCTTCCTAAGGCTTAGAACTTGGTCTAGAACACTTCAAACTTGAGCTATGGACCTTAAACATCAAAATGGTAGAAGTCACAATGAGTTTACGGCCGTAAACTCATTAGGGCCGCAAACACTAGGCCGTAAACTCAAAGGGAGTTTGCTCTTTGTGACATCCCCAATTTCACGGCCAGAAAAGACCGATGTTTTTATGCTTAGTTTTATAAATCAGAGTGATCGTTTAAAGAAAACGGTTGTGGAATTTGTTCCCAAAATAAAACATGATAACCATTTATCAAAACATTTCTCAAAGAGAATGTATTTTCATTAAATAATAAAACCTCGGGATGTCATGTTCCGATACAGACCAAAAGCATAAACAATATAAAATAGACCTTACAACAGTTATTTATAACTACTGATCTATAATCTTCTCTCGTGAAGTCCACCAACTTATAGTCTTGTGCCATTACCTGTAATGCAAAGAAAACTGAGTGGGTCAGGCTTGAGAGTCTGGTGAGCATATAGGGTTTTCAACCCACAATAATACATTTATTATATTCAATTATCAAACAATCAACCCAAATACCCATCCCCATATCTACTTTATTTTCTCAAGGGTTTACCCTAAGAATTCACTATCCTTCCTTCATTCATTCATTCCTAAGGATTTACCTAAGGATTTGGCACGAAGTCCATTGCTGCCAAAGTTTATCTATCAGGTACTAAATCCATAGTTATCAGACGCTAACTCCATAGTCGCCGGAGTTTACTCAAGCGGCGCTAACTCCATAGTCACCAAGGTTCACTTAACAAGCGCTAACTCCATAGTCGCCAAGGTTCACTTAACAAGCGCTAACTCCATAGTCGCCAAGGTTCACTTAACAAGCGCTAACTCCATAGTCGCCAAGGTTTACTCAACGTGCGCTAACTCCATAGTCGCCAAGGTTTACTCAACGTGCGCTAACTCCATAGTCGCCAAGGTTTACTTAACGTGCGCTAACTCCATAGTCGCCAAGGTTTACTCAACGTGCGCTAACTCCATAGTCGCCAAGGTTCATCAAATAGGAACGAAGTCACATCGTCGCCAAAGTTTATACAATAGGCGCTAACTCCATAGTCACCAACTATCCCATCTACCCAAGTTCTACCCAACATTTTCGTAGATATAAATACTTACACAGTTTAAATCATTTAACACTTGTATAAAACATCAATTCCACGCCCATCTCAAATAGACAAATAATATATAAACACATAGCACGTATTTCATAGCAAATACTTCAAATTTATGTGTTATAAGAAAGTAACTACACACTCACACCAAACATATACTTAATACATTCAAACAATACTTGTATTAAAATCGTGTTTATGAAAGGGACTATACACCCACACATATAAACAACTTTATATTATACACATAGCATGTATTTCATAGCAAATACTTAATATTTATGCGTTAGAAGAAAGTGACCGCACACTCACTTGATTAGAAGATGATCGAACAGCACTACGGCTTGTAGAAGTAGTATTCTTCGGCAGATTTGGAAGATCTTCACAAAAATCGGACTCCTCGCGGGCAGAGCTTCGGCTCGGGAATTGCACTTCTCGGGATCTTCGGGGCCTCGGGACTTGCTTCGGGGCTCGGGAATGATACCGGGGCTTCGGGATAATTCTTGCATGAAAAACGATGCAAAAACGCGAGAAAAAGGGAAGAAATGAGCAGACTACTCGGCTGCCCTCGACACCCTTTTATAGGGGATGGAAGCTCGATTTACGCTGGGCGTAAATCCTAGTTACGCTGGGCGTAACCTGGATAGGATCGCTGACTCCCCCCCTTCGGATAATATCGGAATATATATATATATATATATATATATATATATATATATATATATATATATATATATATATATATATATATATATATATATATATATATATATATATATATATAAATTAAATATCGAAAATATTTAATAAACTTCAAAAATTCATATCTTCCTCATACGAACTCCGTTTTCGACGTTCTTTATATCCCCGTGTAGGTGAGACTACGCTCTACAACTTTCATTTAGACTCCGTCGGCTAATTTTGACTTTATTTTTATTATTTATTTTTAGTAGGCCGGGACAGGAAAACTCCGTTATAAAATCATAACTTCTTTACCCGACGTCCGTTTTCGCCTATCTTTTTATTGTTTTACTACAATTAATGAGATATTCAATTCTCATTTAGATTGTTTTGGCTAAAAACCGCTTGGTCTCAAATCGAGCATTTGGGCTGCATACCGCTAAGTCGAAACTTCAAAAAATCATAACTTCCTCATACGAAGTCAGATTTGGGCGTTCTTTTTATGCACGCTCACGGTTTTACGTATTCTACGACTATCATTTAGATTTCTAAGGCTAAATATCGCTCTAACGTAAATTCACTTTTTACGTCGCGCTGTGTCGTGCCGGTTCTGTCGCGAAACTTCGACAAGTCATAACTTCTTCGTTATAACTCGGATTTAGGCGTTCTTTATATGTACGGAATCCTTGTAACATATACTATAACTTAGTTAAGATTATTCCTTCAAAATAATCTTCCATAAAAAAGTCATTTTTGACGCTTAACGTCTCTAATTGACTAGCCCGGATCTACGGGCGTTACACTCTTGGGCGGTGAACTCCAATGTACACCCCTACAACCCTTAGATGCAACCCTTTAGTACTTATAACACTTGAATCAAAGTGTTTTCCATGTTCTAGGGTAACTATACTTGTTTAATCACTAATTAGATGCATATATGTGTCATTATATTCCAACTAGGATCCTTGTGTGTGCTCAAGTCTTCACTTGACACCTAGCATCCTATTCAGAAGTCTCATCCAAACCACTCACTGCAGGTAAGTTCATACCCCTTAATCAACCTTTTAAATGTTTTTAAATGCTTTTGTGGGGGGGGGGGGGGGGAATACAAGTTGAATCACTATAGTTATATTATCAATCACATGTGATTTATAACTATCAAACAAATGGATTTACTATACTTTCAACTGTTTTGTCAACAAAACTACTTCAAAATGATTATCAAACTCTTTTACATGTTAAACTCATTATAAAACTTGTTCTTAATTACCAAACCTTTAATTTAAATTCTTTAAACTTATATATTGTCAAAACCATGTCCAGTACATATATAGCTATATAAGTAAGGTTTGAAGGACTTAGGACTGATAACTCGCTTTAATTCACGTTCCTTGTTTGGTTGTGGACTTAAAGTACTATGTTGTTTATCCAAGTGTCGTTTGATCCTTAGTTATATATATTATGTATATATGTATGGATATAAAGCTTTTACTTCAGTTCCAACACCTTTGGGTAGAAAAGGTGTATAAACTTGCTAAGTCATTCAAACAACAGTTCTAGTAAACTATAATAGGTATAGTTTAGAGTTATACTACTTACAAATTTCTAGTGCAATGAAACATACAAAGAGTCAGTTCATACTTGAGTTGATACATACTATACACTATACAGAGAGAGCATACACTAGTACATACAATTCATACACACTATATACTATACAAAAGAAACATATTATGATGAGAATCAGAGAGGACATTCACTACAATAGTACATACAATACATACACACTATAACATAAATGTGAGGCACTACTTCGGGGCATGGCATCTATCATGGCTCGTCTTGTAACCAGAGTCTTCTGAAGGGAGAGCGTGAATTCGTGTATATATCTATAATGGACTGACCGTCCTACACCTTATTGCTAGCTACAGTAGGACCTGCAGGTCTTCAGGTGATGAATGTCATACCATCTTGACGTCTTCGAGCGTCGTGTTTTACTAGGTCGATCAAGTATGATTACAATTATATCACATTATACCTAAATTAACAGCTAGTTTAAGGTAGTTAGTACAGCAGTAGTTACTATAACATAATACTACAGTACTTCATTATTTTCCCCATTACATTTACTTTGTGATCTTCACATAAACAGAAATTCACAAACTATATTTTATTAATGATAGTCACAATTGGGAGGAATACTCACTTTACAATGAACAAACATACAACACATTTGATGCCTTGGTAGAAGGCTACTTTTAGTAGAAAATATAGGATTTTCTAGGAGATACAAACAATTACTACAAACATTTACAAACGCATGTACTCAAACACTTACAAACATTTTCATACAAAAAATGACACTAAAATACTTATGAACTCACCAGCTTTAAAGCTGATAAACTCAAAATAACTTGTATTCTCAGGTCATCAGTAGACATGTACTAAGGCCAACTTTTGAGAAGATGGAGCACATTTCAAGACTCATCTTTTATTTTGATTCATACTTTTGGTGTCTTATAAACTATGCAGAACACTCTTGTATTAAAATACATTATTAATGCAATGGATGATGTTGTTTGCTTGTTTACTATTATTATGTGTTGTGATACTGTACATGACGTCCTCCGCCCCAGAACGTTTCCGCCGTTTCGGTTTTGGGGGGTGACATAATGAAACCCTAATTGATCAAAAGACTTAGCTACTAGTCATAATTGGGTTGTGATTGGGTTGGAAACCCTAATTAGGGTTTAGAAAACCCTGATTTTGGATATAAAGGCCTTGGACTTATCAAGACCCACGTTTTGGACCATTGGAATTGAATCACCATATGATTTATCTAGTAGAGTGATGGACTTAATGGATTAAGTCCTTAGTGGGTTAAGTAAGAAACACTTAACCCTAATCGTCATTTTATGTAAAAACCCTAATCTTTCTAGGGCCTTAAGTTGGGCCTTCCTATTGGGTTTTGGTGATTGGGCTAATAATGGACCATCCAAGAACACACATATGGACTAGAATAATTATATGGGCTCTAGAGTAAGGCCCATGTGAGGGTTTGGGCCCAATTTGGAAATTAGGCCATAGATGGGCCATAGTTGGGCCTTTATGATCATGAGATACTGAGCCATTAGAATGCTAAATGTTAGACTGAATAAATGGTTGGGCCTTAGTATAAGACCATGTAAGGGTTTGGGCTCAATTTGGAAAATTGGGCCATATGTTGGGCTTTGACTTATAGTTTACTTTTGGGCCTTTGGATTGGGCCTTGGGCTTGAGTCAAGCTAAGTTGGGGGTAAAGTAGCCTTTTACCCCCAAGCATAAACTTATGGGTATATGTTGGAACCCAATTACTGATTGGGTGTTATTTTGATAATTGACAATTCGAGAACCTGTTGTCCAGCAGCTAGAGTTTTGTCTACGGGACTTCAGTAGTGTGAGGTGAGTTACTTTCCAATAGAAGTGGGTCTAAGGCACCAAGGTCGGCCCACTACTAAGAGTTATAGTAGAGATGCTTGTTTTTGTGATAATTATCTGGTATGTTGCTAGCTGTTATGATTATGTGCTAGTATGCTATGATGTTTTGTGATATGTGATAGGAGGGGTAGGATAGACCCCAGTACCGTTCGATAGGGTCAAAGGGGTATGCCATCACCCAGATAAGCTAGGCAGTATATGATTTATATGTTTATGCACTAGGATGTTATGTGGTGGAGTAGGGGTGAAATAGTCCTCGGTACCGATCGAAAGGACCGAAGGGGTAGGCCAGCACCCTAATATGCTAGGTGAGGTACCGGTCGACAGGGCCGAAAGGGTAGGCCAGCACCCTGGTATGCTAGACAAGTTACTGGCCGACATAACCGAAGGGGTAGGCCAACACCCTGATATGCTAGACAAGTTACCGGTTAAAAGAGACTGAATGGGTGGCTAGTACTCGGATATGTTATACAGTATGTGTTATGTATGGTATGTGGTATGATGGGGGAACTCACTAAGCTCCGTGCTTATGGTTTACAGTTTTGGTTTCAGGTACTTCGTTTTCAAAGGAAAGGAGTCGGCGCAGCGCATCACACTATGATTTTCCGCACATGAGATCTTTGGGATTACACTCTGATATTATTTTATGATAACATGTTTGAGACTTTGGTTTCGACATGAGATGTTATTGTGGATGTTTTTATACTTATGGTTTTATAATAACTTATTTAAAAATGAAATTTTTTGTCTTGAATTTTGGGATGTTACAAAGATACCTTTAGATTAACTTACTAGATAACAAAGAAATTTATAGTATTGTGTCGTGGACTCAAGGGTTGATATGAAGGATGGAGCTTAATTGTTAATGTTTTTTCATTACTCTTGTAATCTCCTTTTTTGATCAACACATCAATAGCAGAATTGGTAGTAATAATAGGTTAAAGACTTTGATGGTTGAAAATGGTGGTTTGATTGGAATGTTGTTTAAAAATGATATTATAATAAGTACCTTTCAGGGGTGCGGACGCATGATTTTTCGGTAGGGGATGCCCGGGAAAGTTATGGTTGCACGATAGTAGAAAAAAATAAAAAATTTAAAAATTTTCGAAAATTTTTCCATTACAACCGGAAAAGTTAGGGGTTGCTGGTGCCACCGGTGACCCCCTAAATCCGCCCCTGGTACCTTTTAAAGTCTTTTTTTGGATAAATAACAACAAAAATAAATAAATAAATAAATAAATCTACAACATACAAACTAATAATGCATAAATTTTCAAATAAATCAAATATGAATAATATTCAATATATACATTATTTTGATTTAATTATAAAAAATAGCATCTTATCCGTTGCCATTAACAAAAAAATGTTGGAGTTTCTTCAATAATATAGATATAAAGAATTATTATAGAATTAGATTGTATTTAAAAATATAATATTACAATTGACTAATTCAACAAAAGAACTTAGGATCCGAGCTTAAAAATTATATGAAACCTACCTATCGTTAGAATATACTAAATAATTTTAGGACTAAATAATTTTAGGGACATTTGTTTATAACTATTTTCTGGTTTATCCCTGGTTATCTTGAATACAGGGAAGCAAATACCTTCTCATTTTCAAATATATATATTTTTTTAATATTTTTTTCAATATTATTTTTAAACCTACCCACCGTTTTACAGGTTATAATTTAGTTATGTTAATATGCGGAATAAAATGTACGAAAAGCATATGAAAACAAGTCAATAAAGACAATCTTCTAGTTAAATTGAAAGTTTTAAGAGCTACAAATGGACGGAATATTTTTTACCTTGCCATTCTAAATCGAGACCATGAAGCGCTTTCTTACACGTCTTTAAAATGTGGGTATTTTAAAAGAATCACGACATTCCTCTAATATCATTTATATTATTTTATTTTTGTTTTCATGGATTTTTAACTTTCAAAAAAATTCATTAGATTTAATTAATCCAGCTTCAAATATTTTATGAAGTATCACATATATTAACGTACAAAAAAAGAATTTAGGTTGGTTGACACCGTACATGTTGTGATCAATATTTGATTAAATTTTACATCATTTATTTACATATTATAAAGAATTATTTGACAACATGTGTATTAAATAATGGGACCTATGACTCTATTGAGGTTCGTCTACAGCTGCTACTACTGATTTAAACGTTAAGCTACTTCTGGTTTTGCTTTTCTATTTGTTGCTTCTCTGGTCCCAAGTGTTCCATATATGTATCGTTATTGAAGGCAATAAGGCATGAAGGTGCTAAGTGTTGGCTTTCAATAAATGTTATTCGGCTTTTTTGTTTTTAGATAGGTGGTGTTTAGTGTTGAATTCTTAGCTAGCTATGGTGGATTTTAGACCCTTATGTTTCATTTCTCATATACTTTGTCAGTTTATTGCCGGATTTTTTTTTGTAACTTAGTATATTTGTTTTCTGCTTGTCATTCAAAAATAATTATGGCTGCTTACTATTGTTTTCCACAAGCCAAAAAAGCTGTAAAACCATACTGTTGTATCACTGCATAAAGGACCTTTCATGTGCAATAATAAAACACAAAGATGATGATTTTGCTCAAATAATTAAGGGGAATCATGTGTGATGTGTTGCGGATGAAAAATGATATAGTATATTTATTTAAAATATTTGTTGTTGAAAATTACTAAATTATTTTGAAGTAATAATTATCAGGTTGAATTAAGAAATTGATATAAATTATATTCATCGTTGTAATAAAACATACCCTAAAAAGACATTTATTAAAATGTTGGAATAATTATAATGATAAAAAAAATTGATGCAAGAATACAAATGTTTTGAATTTACATGATCCCAATGGCTTCTAAATGATGGTTGCATACGAATATAATTGTTTTAGTTTCTATTCGATGTTATATATTTATATCATATCATATTATATTATAAATGAAATATTTTTCTTTTTACCACATTCATTTGAAACTCTCATATATTTTTTCTTTCACCACATTAATTTGAAACTCTCATTACTTTTCAACTTTTTCTAATAATAATTATAAGTTGGTTAATAAGATTAAATAAATATCAAATGTAAAGTGTAATCATATATAAACTAAATTTCAATATTAAAATAATATATTTATTTATACTTATAAATGTATGTTTTTTTAATTTTTAACATATTATACTTAATTTATTAGTTTTAGTATATTGTTGGATATAAACCATTATCGTTTTAAAGATATAATTTTGGAACAATTTGTATAAAATATTTAAATTATTAATTTGAATATAACATTATAGGGTCAACTTAAATATAAATTTTAGTTTAACTTAAACAACCCAAAGAATATTTTGTAAATAGTTAAAAGTGATTAAGTATAGTATCTTTCTAATAATGATTAAAAGTTGGTTGATAAGGCTAAATAAATATCAAACCTAAAGTGTAATCATAAATATACTAAATTTCAATTTTAAAATAATATCTTTATTTCTACTTATAAAGTTATATCTTTAATTTTTAACATATTATATACTTAATTTCTTAGATTTAATATGCTTTTGTATGTAAACTATTATCAGTTTAAAGCTACAACTTTTGAACGGTTTGGACAAAATACTTAAATTATTAATTTAAATATAACATTACAATGTCAACTTAAATATAAATTTCAGTTCCACTTAAAAAACCAAAAAATATTTTGTAAATAGTTAAAAGTGATAAAAGCAAAAACTAAATTGTAATCTCAATTTAACTAAAATATTTCCTAAAAATATTTTTATAATCGTTAAAAGTTTTCAAATAAGTAGCTTAAAATAACTTACAATAATAATAGTTAAAAATAACTTTATATAAATGATTATATTGTTACCTTTAAAATCAAAAAACAATGTTTGATATTTTAAATAATTAAATGATAGAATTTAAAATATTAAGCAAACAAATTTTAAAAAATTAATTAACAATAACAATAACTATAAATAACATTAAACCATATGTTATATTTAATTTTATTCATGTCTAACTCGTGGATAGCAGTCATTCAAACGATTGGTATTATGTAGTTATAATAGATGTATATATTATCATATAATTCAAAATAATCAATATATTATATCAATTTAGTATACGAATTATTATATCAAATTTAACAACAACGTTATTGCTATATTTAAAAATATATATATATATATATATATATATATATATATATATATATATATATATATATATATATATATAGCTATAAAGACTTCAACTATATAGGTGTTTCTGCGCAACGTGCGGATACACTTTTTTCCTTTCACTACATTCATTGGAAATTCCCACGCATTTTTCATTTCACCACATTCATTTGAAACTCTCATGACTTTCAATTCCTTTCTAATAATAATTATAAGTTGGTTAATAAGGTTAAATAAATATCAAACCTAAAGTGTAATCATATATAAACTAAATTTTAATATTAAAATAATATTTTTACTTCTACTTAGAAAGTTATGTTTTTTTTTTTAACTTTTAACATATTATACTTAATTTATTAGTTTTAATATATTGTTGGATGTAAACCATTATCATTTTAAAGATATAATTTTGGAACAATTTGTATAAAATGTTTAAATTATTAATTTGAATATAACATTACCGGTTCAATTTAAATATAAATTTTAGTTGAACTTAAAAAACCCAAAGAACATTTTGTAAATAGTTAAAAGTCATTAATTGTAGTGTCTTTCTAATAATGATTATAAGTTTGTTAATAAGGTTAAATAAATATCAAACCTAAAGTGTAATCATAAATATACTAAAATTCAGTTTTAAAATAATATCTTTACTTCTACTTATAAAGTTATGTCTTTAACTTTTAACATATTTATATACATACTAATTTAGAACTCCCTCATAAATAGTACTTTGCTATCTTAATACAAAAACCACCTTATCTTCAATATAGAGCTTATGAACACAGATCTGGACCTTAAAGGCTAAAAGGTCACATAAAGTCTTCAACTTTACTCACATGCATGACCAAATGAAGCTTAAGAGACCAAAACAAAGGCATAGAAGGTGCATGGAGCTCTTAGGGCTATAAAGTTGGCACCTTTGTGCCATGAAAGCTCCTTAAGACCCTTGATTTCAAAGGGTTTGTCCATATGTATAAGGTCCCAATTACAAGATCCAAACCAATGATCAAAACAAACAAGAACAAGAATGAGTAGAAGAACAAGATTATCAAGCAATGCACACGTCTATTAGAGAAGAACGTCTGGTACACCTTGAGTTACACACACAGTTGACCGTAAACACAATAGATATGTCACTACTGACAGACTCTGACACATACTATTTATAGGGACTGACTGGCCGTAAACAAGTTCACGGCCGTAAACCTGTTTACGGCCGTGAACACCAACTCAACCGTAAATATACATCAATAAGCTACAAAACACCTCCAACATGACCAAGACCCTACTAAGACTGTAACACCCGCATATTTGGACTAGTCAATTTAGAGTCGATAAGCGTCAAAAATGAATTTTTAATAGAAGATTATTTATAAAAAATAATCTTAACCAATTTATATTATATGTGACAAGGGTTCCGTACATATAAAGAACGCTGAAATCCGAGTTATAACAAAGAAGTTATGACCCATAGAAGTTTTACGGCAAAAACGGCACGACACCGGGAATCGTAAAAAGTGACTTTATGATAAAATACTTTCTAGCCTTATTGATTTAAACGAAAGTCGTAGTATATGTTAAACCAAGAGTGTACATAAAAAGAACGTCCAAATCTGACTTCGTATGAGGAAGTTATAATTTTTCTAAGATTTAGCATAGTAGTGCACAACCTAAAATTCAAATTTTAGATAGGTCGATTTTTAGCCAAAATAATCTAAATGAGAAATGAAGATATCGTTAATAGGAGTTAAACAATAAAAAGACAGTCGAAAATGGAGCTCGTACGCGAAAGATATGGATGAAGCTTAGTCCCTACTCTTTGAGCACGGCGAATTCGATACGGTTTTGTAAATCTGAGATAGAGTGAGAATTAGCCGACGAGATCTAAATGAAAGTTGTAGTACTCATAAATACCAACGCGTGGATATAAATAAAGTTGATAATAGAGCTCTTATGCAAAAGATATGGACGAAACTTAGTCTCTACTCTTCGAGCGCGATAAATTTGATATAGTTTTGCAAATCGGAGATAGAATGAGAATTAGTCGACGAGGTCTAAATGAAAGTTGTAGTACTTATAAATACCAACGCATGGATATAAAGAACGTAGAAAACATAGCTCGTATGCGAAAGATACGGACGAAGCTTATGGGCTACTCTATGATAAAATCCCTATAAATAAAGGATGAATCCTTCATAATTTCTTCACACCATAACCTTTCTTTCTCTCTCTGACTTCTCTTTAGCCTCCTTAAACCCCCCCCCCCCCCCTAACTCTAGGGAACCTCCCTAGCACGAGAAGGAAGCCCCGGAGCGCTTGACGACTCCGAGAAGAAAAGCTTTCAGCTCGGAAACGCTGCTCCAGTGAAGCCCAGTTTTTTTTTAATAAAAATCCGCTGTAAGTGAGCTACGCCTACGTTATTTTTAATATAGCTTCTAATTAAGTATAGTAACATTATTGGGACCTTAAAATAATTATTTGGGCTATTATTATGAGTTATATAAGAGTGTTGTTTAACACTTATAATAGTAATAATAGTTAGACTATTAATTAGTCGCGGTTAACGTTAGACTAAACCCTAGCGGTATTGATACTAGGTTTTGTCGAATGAAATTGTTTTAAGAGTAACGAAACGTTGTCTGAGTTTGGAATCACCACCTTACCAAGTGAGTGGATGGTCCCTTTCATCTTACACATAGATATGAAGTATTTAATAAAAATTACATGTTGTGAGTGCATAGTTACTTTCATCTTACACATAGATATGAAGTATTTTATATAAATTATGTGTTTTGTGTGTATATTGTCTGAATACTTGCTGTCTATTCTGGATGAAACATTTTATACATGTTCTTAAATGATCTAAACTATATATGTATTTTATATCTACAAAATGTGTTAGGTAAAACATGGGTAGATTAGAGTTGAGATAAATGATGAGCGATGAAAGATGAGATAAATGATGAGTGATGAAATATGGTGCAAAGCGATGAACTAAGTGATGAACCAAAGCGATGAGCCAAAACGATGAGCCAAACGATGACCCAAGCGATGGCCCCGTCATCTAGCAGAGTCAGGATGACAACCACAGAGTATTCTAGACAGTCTATTGGAACACTAGCAGGCTCGCAACCTATAGTTGTTGTGAACGATGTGTTCACCCGGTGTAATCTAAAAACCCATTGACAGGTATTGCGAGTGGACTCTCGAAAACGATACTGTCAATAAACGAGATAAACCCTAGCGACTATGCAGACTTAGTGTCGATTCCTTAGGATACTCCTTAGGAATGAACGAAAGAGGAATAGCTGAATCTTAGGGTAGATCCTTAAGAGTAAAGAAGACAATGGGGATGGGTAATTGGGTTGATTGCTTGATGTTTAACATAATAATTATATTATTGTGGGTTGAAAACCCTATGTACTCACCAGGTTTCCCAACCTGACCCACTCAGTTTATTTATATCACGGTTGTTGATATGAAATCACATTACACTGAGAGATTAAGGAGATATAAATCACTAGTCATAATGAATGTAAGTTCTATTTATGCTTATGTTTCTGTATTGACGATGACATCCCAAATGTTTTAAAATGAATAAAAATACTTTCCTTTGGAAATGCTTTGATAACGTATTTATCATGTTTTACTGGGAACAAATTCCGCAACATTTTTATTAAAAGAGGTACTCTGATTTTTATAAAGCATAAACAAAATCAATCTTTTCTGGCCGTGAATATGGGGATGTCACAAAGACTTATACAGATGATTTCCTAGCTCAAACCTCAAATTTATGACCTATAAATCTTCCCCTTGGCTTGTGGCTAGCATAAGCTCGGTCTTCTTTTATCATGGGTTCTCTAGCAGCCTCACATCCGATCTTTCAATAGTCCCCATCCAAAGCCTGTTGGCAATGATCTTTGCAACCATTCATGTGTACTCTTTAGCGGCTGCCTCCAAGATGTCTAATTTGCGAATTATTTGATGACTTGCCAAGGTGTGAATGTCTCTCTCCCTGAACCTCAGAAGATCCTTAGCTTCAATAAGTCGAAGGACAGTGTCACTGTCTGAAAACTTGATCGTTGCAGTGGCTGTGACCTCATCAAAAGCCCAGAATTCCATCCGATCTAGATATCCATCTTGAAAATGTTGAGGAATTGGAATTTCTTTCAATTGTTTAGTAGCAGACCACATCACTATCTTCATTGGCTCATTTGTTTTGGGATCAAGCACCTCTGGATCTCTTCTAATCAGAGAGTTGGTTGTCTTCATTCCAGAGAATTTTTATTTGACTTGCCGCTCCAAAAAGAATTTGATATTGAAAGCCTAAGGTGTTGGATTAATGTCTAAGTCCATAACTATAATTGGTAAGACTTGACCCGACCCGGCATGGTCCATTTGGGTTGCATGGCATCATGCACTTGGATAGACTATAATGAGAGAAATAGGACACTTATGGTTATTAATATATTATAAGTTCTAGTATATTAATAATAAGAATAATGAGATTATTTAATTAGTATTGATCAAGAATTAATCTAGGATTAATTAAGTGATCAAAAGAAGACTAATTAAATATATGGGTTGATTGTGTAAATCATCCATACTTGTATAGTGGGCTAATGCTCCATGGATAATCAAGTTGGGCTAAAACCCATAGGATGGTCCATGGATGCTCCATGGTGTATTTGAACCCATGGATCCAAGGAAATGGAAAGTCATGACAATTAGGGTTTGCCCTAATTGTAACACTATATAAAGATCACATTCTTGGAAAAAAATTGGCCACTAGAGAGAGTAAGAAAGGGCTAGCCGATTTTCATGAAGTGTAGAATTCTCTCAAGTCATTCCATTTGTATTTGGTGTTGTGTGAACCATTTGAGGTGTCACACTTGGGGCACTAGGCACTCAAGCTTCATGAAGACTTTCTACATCAAAGAGGTATGTATTCTATCTTGTTACATTCATTGTTTTGTATGCTAGATTAGGATAATACCTTGGAAGTTCTTATTTGCATGTATAATAGAGAAAACATAGATCCAAGGTATTTAGGGTTGCATGTACACTTAGGAGTGTTAGAATGCTCAAAACCCAACAGTGGTATCAGAGCCTAGGCTTGTTTTCTTGTTATACCTGCAATAGAAGCTAAAAAATCGAGTTTTGTTGCTGTCTGCCCAGCAGACTCGCCGAGTCCATGAATGGACTCGCCGATTCCAAGGCAAAATGCATCCAACTCGCCGAGTAGGAGCCCCAGACAGCATATATTCGAGGTTTTTGGCTAGAAATGGACTAGGAACATTACCCTAAGTTGTTTTTGAACTTATAAACTTGTTTTTGATGTGGTAATGTTCATGCTAATCCATTTTCAAAGATAATTGTCAATAGATTCATGTTTTGTATTAGTTTAAGGTTTAGACTAATTACATGAAAAAGTTTGATTTGAATTATCTTGTTCTTATGAGTTGCTTAGATTAATAGAAATGTTGAGTGAAATAGTTGTTTTCAATCCATTTTAATCTAAGAGTTGAGTATAAAATGTGTTTGTGTAACTTGTCCTCAAGTTACATGAAGAGTCACATTAAAGACTCATAAAACTCATAAAAGTTGGCAATGGTTACAAAATGAAGAGTCTTGTGTCATTGAATAATTTTTTTTTTATGACTCCTTAACTTGTCCTCAAGTTATGGAAGTTCAAGAGTCACTTCATTAAAGAAAAATATGTAACCATAATTAAATCCATAAGTTATAAAATAAAGAAAAAGTTAGTTCTTTTATTAGTTTAAAGTCTTCCATAACTTGTCCTCAAGTTATGGAACTTGAAGAGTTTTTGGATTAAAACTACTTTAAACACATAAGTTATGGAATTAATTAGTTTTGAATAGTTTCAAAACTTGCCCTCAAGTTTTGGAATTTGAAAAGTTTTCCTTATGAATACTTTAATTCCAAGTTAGCCCTTAGAATTTTAAAAGTTAAAATTCAACCCTTATACTTTATAATATTATAAGTTAATAATATATATATGTATAAGAGTAAAGTCAGTCTTACCGCTAGTACGCCTCATTCACGAAGCCGGTCTATAAGGTGGGTATAAGGTTGTTGCCTATAAAATGGCAACTTAATGGGTGTCCACTCTCACCCACCGCTTGCTTGACCGGTGGAGGGTCGTTAGCCGAACGGGTTTGACAAGACTATAATTCTCCTTCATTAAAAGTATTAATGATAATACTAAGTAACTAAACTCTTAATAATACCCAATCTTAGTTACTTAGGAAAAATGTGAATAAGGTGCTAACCCAAAATTACACTTTACACTTTGTCTAAGTCGTTAGTGGAGCGTGTGTGGTTAACCGGCACACTAACTTGGACTTAACAAGGTAGGTAAAGGGTGACTTAATATTTATCATAGTATCGATGGAGCGTGTGTGGTTAACCGGCACATCGATTGAGGGGTAATTTATTAAGGGTACCAAGTGATTTGCATGGTTACTTCACACCTTGTTTTGTGATCCTCGGCATCCCAGTCACAAAACCTGAAGGGCACACTCGAGATTGAAACATGCCTTTGAATAGTTCAATGAATCTCAAAGATCTAGGAGTTTCAAAACCAATTAAAACCTAATAATACATTTCGTTTATCTTGGTGGAAATTGGTGAATCGTCATTCACCTACCTTCAAATATTTTATAGCTTGGATTACGGCATACCTCTTCTAAGTTATAAAATAGTTTGTTGGGTCCTAGCCTTAATATTTCATATTGGGCAGTCATATTAAGGACTTTAAATCAACTATCTTGAATATCTCCCATAACTTGTCTGGTTTAGACATTTATGATCTTCCCAAATCTCTTGAAACAAGCTTTCCTAATGAAGATGATGTCCCATGGATATCATGCTTTTTTCTCCTCCTCCAATTATTCTCCCTAACCCACAAGTTCTTGAAAAGTTTAAGGTCACTCAAGCCCTATTGGCAAGGCAAGGTCTAGGTGTGATCACATCTTGGAGATGTAGTCACATATTGACAAGCCGGGAGAGTTGGGTGTCAAAGTCTTGAGAAAGTTGGTGGTTCAACTACTTTCTAAGTCACATAGTGAGTTCTTTTGGAACACCTATGAAACAGACTATGACAAGACCCTTAATGATCTTATCTGTTTGCTAAGATCAACTTCCTAAAACTTAATGGACATTGACAATGATGACATTGGATATCTAGTAAAGCATTCTCTTCCCAGTGGAAAGGGATCGGCCATAGTCAACTCGATTGACCAAATGGTAAATAGAAAAGCTAAGTCTGTGATAGTCTCGTGTACCATTATCAAAGGGTCCATATGTTTATATTGCCAAAGGAAGGGGCATTGGTTGCGAAGCTGCGAAATTTACCTAAGGATGTTAAAGTCAATAAGTTTGACTCTACTTCAGGTAAAGTCCACTATCTAACTCTGTTAAGTTTCTATTCTGAGATTCTTGATACATGATGTGACTGGGTCACATGGTGATGTTTTAAGAATCAAAGAAAAGTGAAGAAACTTAAAGAAAGAATATGCTGAATCTGATCGCATAGATGGATTTCTCTCGCGTAGTTTGAAGATCGGATTCTTGAGCTACTTCTTAGGAGTTATGAGATATTGCTTAGGAATAGATAACAACAAAGTTTTCATATGGATTGTAAGGATAAGTTTTTCCGCAAAGTTTTAAAATAAAAGAAAATTTTTGATTTTATTTATTTTAAAATATCCTTACAATGGCATTTGAGGAAAAATTGTTGCTTATATGATTCCATTAATAGCAAGAGTGGAAATATGAAATTGATTCTTTCATTTGTGGTAATGTCAAAATTTACCAAATAAGGAAAGATTCTCATCACCCAAGTTTCAATTGGACCGGGACTTGGAATCATGTAAGGGGTATAGCATGATGAATGAGAACTTTCAAGTATTGGAAAATTAAGACTAATTACTTGTTCACATGGATGTGTGAGTCAAGTAATGGACTAAGGGATCGAGTACACATTCATGTGCACTAGTCAAGTCCACCACAAAAGATTGATAAAACTATTCGTCATAGTTTACTAAAGCTCAGTAAATATGATTATACTTACAAGCTTAAGTGTAATTCTGAGACATTGGAAAAAGGTTCCAATGTATGACAGAGCGAATAAGAAGAATCAAATTAGGCAGAAGGATAAAAGTTTCTCAAATCTGAAAAGATGGGAGAGTACTTTAGTATCAGTTTTGTGATCATCTTAATGATTAAGAAACCATATCAAAATTAGTTCTCTAAGGAAACCTTAGTGCATTCTTATGACTAAGAAGAGGGATCTTGAATTGTTGAAATGGTTAAATCAAGAAGATGAGTCATACTTCATTCCAATACAAGTCTTAGAGTCATACTCCAAGATTGTAACTTGAGTGATATGTCTTAAAGAAGGTTTAAAACACTTGTCAAATGTAAGAGTAAAAGTTTTCTACTCTTGTACATTTGAAATTGGTAAGTTGTGATGTTTTGGATAAAACAAAGACCAACTTAGGCCAATTGTGTGAAGTGTTTGTCTTGATTAGAACCCTCACTATCTCTTGAATATCTGACAAGAGAGTCTTATAGGTCAAGAGGTCAGTGGGAGTATTAAAGGTCTTGAAAGTCTCAAGAACTAATCAAGAATAAAACCATAAGTTCTTCTCTAGCACACGACTTAAGGTTTATAACCTATCGTGTTGACATATTATGTGCCCATTCCAGTTAAGGTTGGCTTTGCATATGAGTTCTTAGAGTTCTCAATGTGTTGCACAACAACTTGGAAGCAATGGCAGGCCCTTGAGCTGCCAGGTGGCAAGAAATTAAGATTGAGTTCAGTCCATATGAGTTTGGATTTGTCATTATCCTTGTCTTGTGACTATGATTTTGACAATTCACATGGATAAGAACACATACACCATTAAATCTAAGTGTCATAAGGTTTCTCTCCGATTCATGAAAATGATGGTGAGGAAACACTTTCACTAAGTAGATTTTAGCTAGATAGCAATTGTGATGTTTGCATTCTCAAAGTCGTTAGTGGAGCGTGTGTGGTTTACCGGCACACTAACCTGGACTTGTGAGAAGTGGCAAAAAGGTCTAACCATTATGATTACGGCATACCTCTTCATAATTGTTTAGACACACAAGTGTGCTATCTAAGGGAAGGTGTATGATTTTGATAAAGTTTTATCAAAGCAATCTAGGATCAGAAATCTGAACTTTGGTAAGAAAGTCAATAAAGTATTGATTTCTAGAAGTCGAGCTTTCTGAGTACATGTCAAAGCTAGTGGGAGCATAATAATTATGCTAATAATCATCATGTTAGTGGGAGCATGATAATTATGATAAGTATTGCAAGTTAGCAATGTTAATTATAGAAAACAAAAGTTTCAATTCATGAGGTTGCATGGGTTGAAAAAGTTGTTTTGCTATAATTAAGGGAGAGGAAATTATACTTCATCTCAAATCTATAAGCTTAGATCGTGAGGTTTTAATCATTTAGTCAAGTATATATATATATATATATATATATATATATATATATATATATATATATATATATGAATTTCATGTTGGAATGGCTCAACATAAGGAAATTCTGTATATGGGTCCATTATTTGCGTTCTAAAATTTGATTATGATTACGACATCCCTTTTCATAATCTGAATTATGAGAACTTGGCAAATTGAAATGGAAATGTTATAGCAAAAGACTAGTTTAGTCTTTATGTGAGACATCATGAATCTTGTCCCATATGCTTCGGATATAGGATCGATTACATGTGCTATATTCATCCTTTCTAAAATTTTCCAAATGCCTGGGGCATTAAGAAAGGAAAAGGTTTAGAACTGGATATGACTAAAAGGATTAAACAATTGTCGAGGAAAATCTAAGGTTTACCAAAGATTGGTTGCTCAAGGACAGTTGGAAGTATAGTGATAATTCTGGAAGGACCATATTGACATAGTCTGTAAGGAGGCAACTCTTATTCAGATGTGATAGTCAAAATGGAATCTGGAAATGTTTCAAAGTTAGAATTTTCAATCTGTGTAAGATTAAAGAAACTTAATGCAAGAAGGATGTTTCCAAGGAGTTGATCTCCTTTGGAATGCTCTGTAATGTTTGTTGTCAAGTCTTTCTGACTTTGTGCATAATCATTACAAGAGTATCAATGCATATAAGTTTAGAATCTAACAGATTTCAGTAAATGGCATGAATTTGGAATTCTTGCATTTGCAGTAAGGATTTGGGAGTGTGAAAAGAGAATCATTGAAGTTATGTTCAATTAATCTAGTTCACAAAGTAAAGATCATAGACAAACATAGTATGCATACTTTGTGTATGGCATGACTAGTGTTTAAGAAAACATATTGTACATGCTTGGAGCATGGGACAGCTATCGTTTTAAATTCAAGAATAAAGTTGATAGCTGAAACAGTATACAATGAATAATGTGTAATCATATGGTGATAAATAAAAGGTGTTTTATTTATGTTCATAGGTTTTGATACCATATTGGATTCAATTATTATTGTGTTTCACTTTGCATGTTTTGACTTCCCGAATAAACTAGGTTGTTCTTCCAGAATGACTAAGTTATTCAAACCATCCACAGTCGGTCATATGTTGGAAGTAGATATGAATTAAGACTGTCATGGGTTGGCTTGTAGAGGTCTAAGGTGTTGGACAAAGGGCTACAACACTCATGAGTGCTCATAAGTTCTGAGTATTGGATTCAACCGCGTCATTAGAATCACTTCATGGATTTTATCACGAGTGATCATGAGACGATAATATCTTATATTCTTCAAACCTAGAGATATGAGTTGTTACTATGAGTTGATAGTACATTGATTGCACGAAAACGCATTGGTAACTCGATGTTCTAAAACGTGTCTTTGTGTATGATTCAACAAGTAGTAGAACAAGCCATATGAGTCGAAGTTTATCCATTCCTTTTACCTTCGGGATAAAAGCGATATCTGTGGGCCCCTCGATGATTTGATGATGACAAATGGAAGTGCTCGGCCGGGCCAGGCCTGATTTGATTTGTTCAATTAGTCAGTCGTCATAAATCGGAAATCGGGAAACAACAAATGGACAGAGAGAATGATTATAATCCATGTCTCAGTCCATATGATATCTAGAATGGAGGAATATATGATCCCTTATCTAATGGACAAGTCACTGACAAAGGTAAGAGTTCATCTACAAGGTCAGAGTTCGACAGAAGCTTTTGAGAGCTACGATTGCCAGTTGGTTCCTGAAGTCATACGCAATAATAGTTTTAGACTTATCCAAGTGGGAGACTGTTGGATTAATGTCTAAGTCCATAACTATAATTGGTAAGACTTGACCCGACCCGGCATGGTCCATTTGGGTTGCATGGCATCATGCACTTGGATAGACTATAATGAGAGAAATAAGACACTTATGGGTATTAATATATTATAAGTTCTAGTATATTAATAATAAGAATAATGAGATTATTTAATTAGTATTGATCAAGAATTAATCTAGGATTAATTAAGTGATCAAAAGAAGACTAATTAAATATATGAGTTGATTGTGTAAATCATCCATACTTGTATAGTGGGCTAATGCTCCATGGATAATCAAGTTGGGCTAAAACCCATAGGATGGTCCATGGATGCTCCATGGTGTATTTGAACCCATGGATCCAAGGAAATGGAAAGTCATGACAATTAGGGTTTGCCCTAATTGTAACACTATATAAAGATCACATTCTTGGAAAAAAATTGGCCACTAGAGAGAGTAAGAAAGGGCTAGCCGATTTTCATGAAGTGTAGAATTCTCTCAAGTCATTCCATTTGTATTTGGTGTTGTGTGAACCATTTGAGGTGTCACACTTGGGGCACTAGGCACTCAAGTTTCATGAAGACTTTCTACATCAAAGAGGTATGTATTCTATCTTGTTACATTCATTGTTTTGTATGCTAGATTAGGATAATACCTTGGAAGTTCTTATTTGCATGTATAATAGAGAAAACATAGATCCAAGGTATTTAGGGTTGCATGTACACTTAGGAGTGTTAGAATGCTCAAAACCCAACATAAGGATCTTTGGAGGGATTGTGGAATGGAGCATTTGAGAGTTCTGTAAGATCGACTCTTGTCCAAGAACAAAAGTCGTGTGTACTCTTGTAGTATTCAGCAGGGCCAAAGTTCCTCTTTACCAACCACAGTTTTAAGTCAGCGTGATATCCCCACATCTTAATTCCCGAATGATTTCCAAACTTGTCGCCAAATCTTCGTGTTTCAAGATCAGTTACTGTGAGTTGATGCTCGTCTCGACTTCGATTCTCATCAGCTTTCTTCATAAACAACCATCCTTCTTTCTTTTCAATAGTAACTTTTCTTTTAGCTTACTTGGTTATGATTCGAGTATTGGCATTGACAGACTCAATTTCGAATCGATCGACAACTCGTGTGGTTCTGGGAGGTGGAGGATCCACATGATTGTCATTTAGAGAAGGTTGGACAGGGACGTTGGAAGGACCTTCAGTTACTACTAGCGGAACAACAGATGACTTGAATTTGTCAACAAATTCTTCATAAAGTTTATTCTTCAACTCATAGTAGCATGAAGTCAAGGCTCCAAGGTGAGTTTGGAGATGAGTTATTTGCTTTGATTTGGCCATGTTGTCAGCTTCAACATCTAAAAGACGAATGTCAAGATTACCTATCAAAACATCTTTTTTAATGATCATCTGTTTCAACACACCAATCTCAACCTTGAGCTTTGTGTTGGAAGGCTCAACTCCCTCGGGTCTACCTTCCTCAATAGATATGTCTTTTCCGCGAGGAGGAAGGCATGTTGCTTCTTGTGCTGCCAAGTCCTGTGCAAGTCTTTTAGAAGCGATGTCATGATCAAGCCTTGGGAGGGAGGAGCCTCCAGGAGCTGAAGGACTCCCTGCTTCAAAGATGGTTCTTGGTCCTTCATGATCAGGAGCAGTTAAAACGGTTGGAGTAGTAGTTGACGTAGTGATTGCAGGCTGAATGGGTGAGGTTTGTTCCTGAATTAGTACCCCCGGCCTCAAATCATGTCTTTTTCTGTTCAATGGAGGCTGGGAGATATGTCACAAGCGGATCACTCACAAATGGTGTAGAAGTTGGAATATCAACATTAAGGGGAGAAATCATTGATGTTGTATCCGTATCAATTGGAGTACTGGCCATATATGCAGAGGAAGGAGGCATAGCTTATTGAACATTATCCACTTCCCGTGTCTCCGTTGTCGGTTGTGCAACTTCATGGACATTGTAAAAGAAGGAATCAAAGTCCACATTTGTGGGGAAATAGTCATCCGCAAACCCAAAACTCATATCCACATCATCATATCTAGCCAAGTTACCACCAAAAATTTAGTCATCATCACTGAAACGCTCATCATCACCATCACCACCCATGTCTTGACTCTTGTTGAAGTCACTTTGTACCTCCACATTGGTCATGGTGTCATGTTCCTCTGCTACAATTGCAACAGGAGAAACTCGTTCTTCTTCATGCTTTGAGACAGTAACGACATCGTCTTCAAATTCCAAGTGAACAGAGGAATCACTGGACTCAGATGCATCATTCAATTTAGCAAACGCTCCAAACTTCACTAAAGGGAATTTTCCTCGAAACATAAATTTACCCTTACGATTCTGTTTAATTAACCCAATGGTGTTTGATCCAAAGGATTTCATATCTAAAGTTTCTCCTCCCTTCTCAATCTCCGAGAATTGATTGTTCATGAGCAGCTGAATGAACCTTAGGTACATGAGAAATTTATCTATTGTCTTTCCTTTAATGTTCCCAATAAGTTCGTCCAAGATGAACTTGGAGAAGTTGAAATCAAGTCCCGCCGCAAGAGTGATGATTGCACCTGTGTTTCGTAAAGAGATTTCATCCGTTCCAGATCTCCTTCCCGAGATGCAGCTCACAAAGACATGAGCTAGAAACCTCCAGTATGGTGGTAACAACTTCTTTAGGGTTGGAGGAAATTCTCCTTCATATCCCATTTTACCGAGGAGTTCTTGAGCTTGATCCATTTCAATCTCGGTCAGGAAACTTGGTTGGTCTTCAATTTCCAGAACATCCCGAATGATCTGCTTTGTTGCAATGACCTTACTTCCTTTAACAATAGCTTCAACAGACATTGAGCCATCATTCCCCTTTTTCACTACTGCAGTCTTCCAGAACTCTTTAATCAGGCTTTGGTTGATCGTTGGATTTAGATTCAAAGCAGTAGCTAAGCAGCATTTCTTTAAACCATGGATCATGGACTTGAATTCACCATGAGCTGCAGGAGGGTCAACCAAAAAGATTGCCAAATTGTGACTATCAGCAAACTTGAGTCCATCCATTTTGATTTGCACTTAACCAAGCCAAGTGAGAAAACAACTTATTTAATCATTTAAGACTAAGGTTTTACTCATGTAACAATTTAATTAGGCTTTAATGGTGATTAAGTGTTAAAAACAGATTTTAATGTCCAAAAAATTGAGTTTACGGCCGTAAACAGGTGTACAACCGTAAGCCCTTCAATGGCCGTAAACAGCTCAAGAGTCGTAAATGTCAGCAGTTTCAATTTTGTCGATTAATCCTTCGATTCAAGGTCGTTTCATTGTTAAAATGACATTCTGATGATCGTAATGGGCATACCTACAAACGTAAACAGTCAATTTTGAGTTATAAACACAAATATAGATGGATCGATGAACAGCCTTAGAGAGGATCTAAGTGAGTTTACGGCCGTAGAAAGAAAAATGAGAGTAAAGGAGTGTACAGCCAGACTCAGCAGCTTATATACCCGGACCCAAGACCCGGTCCAAAACCCATGGACTACAACCCAAAAAGCTTCAAAAAAAAATTAAGCCTAATACCCAAAAACAATTAAAAATAATGCATTTTGAGGACTAAAAAATGAAATAAAATAGAAATAAAATAAAACAAATTCTAAAAATTAAACTAAACAAAATTTTAATTTTTTAATTTTTGATTTTTATCAAGATAAAAATAAAAATAAACATAAAAATTAAATTTGAAATTAAATTAATTAACACTAATTTCACCTAAACTAACGCTAATAATATTTTTATGAGATTAGGATCAAAGTTTTTAAACAGGCCAAATCCGTTTATTGGTACCTCTATCTTTATGTCTAGATCTGGTCGATCGCCAGTATTGTGGTCCACTTAAACATGAAATATTGTGACAAATTTTTGACATATTATAAATGACAAGGCATTATGACCTTACGTTTCTAGATAAAATTCCAAAGGACCATTCATCTCACAACGAACAAGGATATTGTTGTCCACCTAAATTAAGCAACGAGATCTACAGACAACCTATTGATTGTTCAATTTTAAATGTACTAGAACATGTTTCCCGCATCCTGACATACCCCAATAATCAGGAACTTCCAAAGTACTCCTTACTTTAGGTGAGCAGACAATTATTATGGGAGAAGTTAGATTTAGAATGCATATGTTATACACCCAGGTCGGATCTCTTCCAATCTCGCAAAGGGTGAAACATATGACTAACCATATTTAGAGGGATTGAGAAGTAGAATGGTGCATATGCTGTGTACCAGGTCGGATGTATTTCAATCACACAAAGGAGACATCATATGGCTAACGGATTGGAAGAATTGCATAGATAGACGATGCAAAGAAATAGAATTGCATATGTTGCAGTCCAGGTCGGATGTATTTCAATCACGTAGAGGAGGCAACATATGACTAACAGAAAGAAAGCAAGAAAATAATTTCCTACAGACCTACTTTATTAGAATTCCCCAGTCGCCCCGTCAATACCGGAATTAAGGACAGAGTCTGTACATCGAGGAAGAGTTAAACCACGGCTCTACATACAAATTACTTTAGTGTGACCGGTGGATTCTCATGTATATCTCCCTGCTCAATCTGCCCAAGCGTCGTATTGTCAGGCTAAATGGAACTATCTAAGTTAAGATTTGTCAAATATCTAGATTCCTTAAGCTTATCTACACCTAGTCAAGTTCATTTAAATCTTTCGTGCCTACCAGCACATCGAACACAAAGCCTAGGCAATTTAGATTCAGTCCTTTACACATGTTTAGACTGCCCGTTATCACTTTCTTGATATCACTTCCCAATAAACATATAAGAAAATAAAAAATTGTCTAAAAAATTGTCTTCAAAATGAATCAGTTTAAGATAAACTCAGGGGTATATAGAAGAAAAACTCAAACCTTAAGTCACCGATTTAGTTTGCATCTAGAAGGTCTGAGAACAGCACACATAATCTCAGAACAGATCCGAAAATTCTTTACATTGTTAAGCACATAACCACATGAGTGATCCCTTCCATTCTTCCTTTCCCGCAAAGGACACTTCCTCTCAAACAATGTTCAAAGTGTTGCACAGTTAAAAACTGTCCCCTATCATGTGCCTGGAACAACCACTACTACAAACCAAAGTCTGATGATATGCCTCCATAGCTGCTCCGACACAGAGCGGGATCAGATGGTCTTTGGAACCCAATCCATTTTGAAACTGGGTTGACCTTTGTCATCTACGCAAAGAACTCTCTCTCATAACATATCCTGCTTATCACAAACATAAGATGTATAAATATTAGAAGCATTAGGAGATTTAGGAGATTGAACCTTTGGTACCCATCTGTAGTTGGGTTTAACCCGTTTCTTGTTCGAGCAGATGGGTGCCTCAGTACTTTCTTTTGAACTGGAAGCCGATCGGTGATATGTCATCGATTTGACTGATATTGATTTTGCTGGAGCATCTCTTGGATTGGATTTCTTGGACGGCATACCCTTCTTGTTGTTGGAAGATGAATCCTTGGCCTTTTGCGCGTTCCAGTCGTCATTGTCTGAACGTGACCTTCAAGGGTTTCTTTTGGAAAGTCTCCCTCTTGGCGCTTTCTGCCACCCTTGTGCATAGTAAGGAATGCATGCACGATTTGGGCAATTTTTGGCAATGTGTCCAGGTGTTACACAATGAAAACATGTCTTTTTCTTCACTGGGAAGTTGTTTCTTCATGCCCTGGTGGCGTACCCTTGCCTTGTTTCTGGTTGTTCCCACATGCACACTTGCAACAAGCAGTCGGTTTTGCTTGTTTTGGTGGCTTGTATTTTCCAACAATAGGTTTAGAAGTAACTGAGTTAGAAGCAACAGATTCAGAGTTCAAGGAGTTATTGGTTTGACAGTCAATAGAATTTGCAGAACTAGAATTAGTTATGTTCTCCTTGTTGTCATCCTCTACTACTTTACCTGCACATGATGTAGACGCATCAGAAATGTTCACTTCAACATTCTCAGTTGGCCCAGATTGTTCAGTCTTAATTGAAGTTGGTTCAGGGAGTGGTCCAGACAGAGCAGGAATTTCTTCCTCATTGGTCTCAAGGGGTGGGTTATAATTGTCATTGAAGGGAGGTGGTACAATGTGATACCCTAGACCCTTGGTTTGATTATATTTAAATGTTAATTGTTTTTCTATCATGGACACGACTACCTCACTTGACACATCAAATTTTTTAAAGTTGAACTCAACATCTTTATATTTTGCTTTTAATGCATCAAGTTCAGCAGTCACAACATCAAAATCTTTCTTAAGATATCTATAATGGATACACTTGTCACTGTACTCTGCTTGTAATTACCTAAAGTCCTTAGTCTTGGCTTCTAGTTGTTCTTTCAATGGTTTATGGCCTTTCCTAGGTTGGTACCCCTCATATTTAAGTTCCTTGTTTTCTCTTTTTAATAAATCTATATGTTCACGTAAATTTTTAATTGTGGCTTCACAAGATTTAGTACATGAAACTTCATTTACTGGAATGTTTGAGGAACTCATTTTTATCAAAAATCCCCTTTGACTGAAAACTCAAAAGTCAACCTTAAAAGTCAAATTTAAAAAGTCAAACCGAAAAGCTAAATTTGAAAATTTGAAAGTTAAACGAGAAAGTCAAAGTTTAAAGTCAAAAGTCAAAGTCAAAATTTGAGGTCAAAGGTCAATTTAGAAATTCAAAAATTAAAAGCTAAAATTTTTGGAAGAAAATGGAATTTAAAAATAAAAGGAAATTGATTTTTGGGCTGAAAGTGTCAAAATTGCGAAATTGGGTTCGAAATGGAGTCATTTTGAATTAAATCCGGGAGGAATGGAACATGTGGCTTCTTAGTCCAACTGGTAAGGCGCTTGGTTGAAGACTTAGGGGCCCGTGTTCGATCCCACCCAACTCAAAAATTTCCTTTCCCTTTTTTTAAGTGTGCGCTGCTTCGCACTAATGCTGCTGATCGAAGACTTGCTGGGCCGAACACGTGCTCGGCCGAGGACGAAGCAAGAACCGTGCACGTGCGAGGATGCTGAGCCGCACACCGAGGGGCGCTGCTTCGCACTAATGCTGCTGATCGAAGACTTGCTGGGCCGAACACGTGCTCGGCCGAGGACGAAGAGAGAACTGTGCACGTGCGAGGAAGCTGAGCCGCACACCGAGGACCGTGAACTCCGACGGCTGCAAACTGTTCTCGGTCATAAACGAACTTCGGGCCGTGAACTCTCCTTGGGTCGAGAACCCTTCAAGGGCCGTAAACCCTTCAACAGTTACGAAAAAAAAAACGATGTTTTTCACCCTTTTTGCTCCAAAACTCGATCAAAAACTCATTTTTATCAAAAATGCAAAGAACAAACCCCCTATTTTGCCAAGATCTATCCAAAAACGCAGAAATCCTTCAAAAATACAATCAAATACACTCCAGATCTGCAAAAATTGATTGATACAATCCAAACTCTGATACCACTTGTTAGTCCCAAATCTGTTTGTGTATCAATCAGATCCAATTGATGGTGCGGAATCCCAATCAATTGGATGATGCAAGATCAAAATAAGAAGAAGGAGAAGAAGAAGAATATGAATCTTCAATGTATTGATGAATGAAATGATGCTCCTTTACATAAGATTCACACACACACACACACACCTTCTCTACTTTCTCTCTCTATAACACCTTAGAATACACACCCTTAAGCTCCTCTAGCTGTACACTCATTCACCACTCCTCACCCCTAACACCTATATATATACTTGGGGAACATGCGTCGTAAATGGGTTCACAGCCGTGAACCAGTTCACGGCCATAAACACCCATTCGGCCGTAAACACTTTTCGGTCCAAGATGGAAAATTACAATTTCCTAGAAAAACAAAGTATAAACCATAATTTAGACCCAACAATTAACTTTGTTTATACTTTGCTTTTCTAGGAAATTGTAATTTTCCGTCTAGGACCGAAAAGTGTTTACGGCCCATGTTCCCCAAGTATGTATGTATATATATATATATATATATATATATATATATATATATATATATATATATATATATATATATATATATGTGTGTGTGTGTGTTGTAACACCGTAAATTTTCAAAATAATTTTTCATTTCCAAAATCACATAATGTATCACGTCACAATCAAAATCCATAATCAATTCTGTTTTCAAAAACAAATCCCAAGATCTCTACATATGAAAATCTCAGCCAGTGTGTGTGTACGTGTCAAGCCGTCACCTTCCCACGGTCCTCGCTGGTACCTGAGACATCAAACATAACAACTGTAAGCATAAATGCTTAGTGAGTTCCCCCAAAATACCACAGACTACAAATACGCCACTCGAGGCTAACCCGACCCTCCGGTCAAGATGTCTCAGCGGGACCTTCCAGTCCCGCAACTCGTCGGACCCTCTGGTTCAGTCATAGCTCATTGGGCCCTCTGGCCCGATCTAAATCGTTGGACCCTCCGGTCCGGTCTATATAGTCATACAGCATACAATAACACATAGCATACAATCTCATAAATAGCACATAATCTCATACATAACACATAAGACCCTCTGGTCAACTCATAATACCACTCAAGGTAACGTATAGTGAGAAGACTCACCTCGCGTGTCTCGGTAACTCGTAAAGCTCTCAACCACTAGTGCTCGATCTCCCGAGCTATCGTCCTCCTACAACACAGGTGTATCTTTACTTAATACTACATGACTCTGACTGACTAATACTACTAAGTCAAACCAGTCAACACTGGTCAACGGTCAACGGTCAACCCGACTCGCCGAGTCTGGCGTGGACTCGCCGAGTCCCTACAGGAACCCGATTCCCTCTAGATCTCTTCCAACTCACCGAGTCACTCACCCGACTCGGTTACACAGTCCCTGGTCCGAAGTCTCTGAACAACCCGCACCAACTCGCCGAGTCTGGAATTGGACTCGGCGAGTACACTCCATGCACAACCTCAAACGACCTTCTAAGGTCAGATCCACTCTAGTAATTCATAGATCCAGTCCCCTTAAGCTTATTAACCACGTAAAGTCCGAGTCTTGGTGCTCAATAAGCATCATATAGCTCATTAATGGAGGTTTAGCCTCAAATACATAGATCCCAATCTAAAACCTCCATGGATGCACATAAAGCTTGGGCAAGGAGGTGCTCTGGACCTCTATGGGTCTAGATTCAGAGCCAAAACTCGCCAAGGGACCATAATGATGCTAGATCTAGCCACAAATGGGTTCAAAAAGCCTAAATCTGTATGAACATCACAATAACAAAGAAGGATTCGAATGGTACCTCAGATGTGATGTCCTGGACCTTAGCTCTTCAAGAATCCACCTCTCTCTTGCTTCCTCTTGGCTAGATCTTCTCTTCCTTTGCTAGACAATAACTCCAAGAATCAACAATGGCTTCTTCCCTCACTTGAATCACTCAAATGATCTAGGGTTTCACTCTGGGGACTAATGAGCGCAAATGACGGCCATAAGTGTAACGCACGTAGATCAGGGCTAGCCAATTTAAAGACGATAAGCGTCAAAAATGAGTTTTTGATAGAAGATTATTTAGAATGAATAATCTTAACTAGGTTATAGTATATGTTGCAAGCATTCCGTACATATAAAGAACGCCGAAATCCGAATTATAACGAAGAAGTTATGACCTGTCGAAGTTTCGCGACAGAACCGGCACGACGTCGAGTGACGTAAAATATGAATTTAAGATAAAGCGATATTTAGCCTTAGCAATCTAAACAAAAGTCGTAGATTTCGCTAAACCGAGAGCGTGCATAAAATGAACGCCCAAATCTGACTTCGTATGAGGAAGTTATGATTTTCTGAAGTTTCGACGTGGCAGTATGCAGCCCGAATACTCAATTTGAGATCGAGCGGTTTTTAGCCGAAACAATCTGAATGAAAATCGAAGATCTCGTTGTTAGTAGCGAAACGATGATGCTTTTATGTGCTAAATGTTATATGTTGCCATATATGATATTTTTTGTTCGGATCCACGGTTTGTTGCCAACCGGATTTGAAGGTTTATGTGTTTAGGATTCTAAGAGTATGTACACGATATTAGAACTAGCATGTAATCGTTTGGAGTAATAAGGTGAAATTATTCGGTGTGTAGATCAAAAATGGTGAGAACGAGAAGCGGAGTTGGAAATGCTGATGAAAACAAGAATCAACCGCCTGTAATTCAACAAGTACCTTTCGTAGCTGATGCACCTGAGCCGATAACAATGGTTGGTGTACAAATGATGATCCAAATGATGTTGGATCGTCAGATGGAAGAAACAAGACGCCTGCTTAGGCAGAATCGTGAAGAACCGTCAATTCAAGCAGAAGAGCCCGAGGAGAATGGAGGGCAGTCTGAAGGAGAAAACTTTAGTGGGATCATTGGTCAAGACGAACAACCAGTGGTTAGACGCAATAACTAGTATGGAGGAAATGATGGTCGTGGGTGCAAGTATAAGGATTTCATGGATCCCAAACCACCATGTCTATCCGGAAGCCCGACACCGGTGCAAGTTATGGACTGGGTCTCCGAAATGGAGACTATGTTTGAAAGTTGCGAATGCAGCAACAGGCAGAAGACCGCTCTTGCAATTCCTCTATTAAAATATGGAGTACTGAGCTAGTGGAAGTTACTGGCCGGTTCGATGCCCAAGGGGGAAGCTAGCAAGATGTCTTGGGAGGAGTTCGTGGTAAAATTGAAAATGCAATACTGCTCTGAGCAGGATCTCCTGGAAATCAACAATGAGTTCCAGAATCTGAAGAAGGGAAAATTGAGCATCACTGAATATGCCACAAGCTTTACGGAAAAGATGAAGCTTATTCCATACCTAGTTCCAACTGAACTTTCCAAGGTCAACAAGTTTGCTAATGGATTACCAGCGGACTTTGGTCCGATACTCAAGCAAGCAACCATTTTGAAAGCCGCCATCTGGGCAGCCAAAAATGTTGAAACCCAAATAAAAGAAAAGGGTCTGGAGAGAGCTGAAGTTGGAGAGAAAAGGAAACATGAAGGATCTTCAATAATCAACAAAGAAACCAAATTCTCGAAATCTGGAGGAAGAGATGAAGCTAAGTGGTGCGAGAAGTGTAAAAAGAAACACTTCGGGAAGTGTAGCGAGGATATGACTTGCTACAAATGTGGGAAGACGGGGCATTACGCCAACAAGTGTGCATCCAACAAAAGGGTGTGCTACGGATGTAACGAGGAAGGGCATATTTCTAGAGACTGCCCAAAGAAAAACGCACCACCACAGCCAAAGGCATTCCACATGATCCTCGATGAAGCGAATCAAGAATGAGGAATTTATATCCAAGGATCAACTTATGATATAGCCAATTAAAGGCATAGTATAGGGTGAACTTGAACTTTTGTGTAATCATTTCAAGTTATATTGTAAACCCTGGTTTTGATATTTATGTGATATTTATGGTTTTAGTACCTGATGTGTTAAATGATTGTGTGATTTTTTGTATAGTGACTTGGTTCGACTGAGAGACAATACTTGGGACGAGTATGAGTAGGTGTGAAAGGTAGTAGATGCATATACTACCGAAAGCACAGGACTCGCACTTGGATCAGGGAAAGTCACAAGGTTACCAAGAAGCTAGTGATTGATTCCATTTTATTCTGGTATGTCATTACCATTGTTTCGGTAATGACTAGTAAGATGGTTCTTGTTCCGACCCTAGTGGTCATGTTTAAATTTGAGTTCGACTACGAGGAGTATGTTACGTGGTCTAGAGGACCAAGTTAAATGTAACATCTGACTTAAGTCAGAAGGTTGAAGTTAATGCGATTGATAGTGTCACGCTCGTTGTTAAAAGAAGTTTGTAGGCAGAAATGCTACATGCTGAAATGTGATTATATCACATTAGAATATGAAGGAAGGTATATTCCATTTTGGAATTTAACTCTAAGAGACCTGAGTCTAAGCATTACATCATGCGATGAGAGGTCAGTAGAGCACGACCCATCGGTCTGTTACAATAGATAAAGGAAAGTATTTATCCTGAGAAGAAGAAGGAGTCCTCAACAAGGACCTATTTTGTAACTCGAAGGTTACGATTGAAAGTCCAACATAGTACGAAGAGCAGGTGCAAGATTGAGCATCACGGTGATTACTTAGGATGGAAGGATGACATATGGAATCATTATACAAGCCCTATTTCGTTGATGATTCCGGGACGTAATCATCCTAAGGGGGAGATAATTGTAACCCCCGTAGATCAGGGCTAGTCAATTTAAAGACGATAAGCGTCAAAAATGAGTTTTTGATAGAAGATTATTTAGAATGAATAATCTTAACTAGGTTATAGTATATGTTGCAAGGATTCCGTACATATAAAGAACGCCGAAATCCGAATTATAACGAAGAAGTTATGACCTGTCGAAGTTTCGCGACAGAACCGGCACGACGTCGAGTGACGTAAAATATGAATTTAAGATAGAGCGATATTTAGCCTTAGCAATCTAAACGAAAGTCGTAGATTTTGTTAAACCGAGAGCGTGCATTAAAGGAACGCCCAAATCTGACTTCGTATGAGGAAGTTATGATTTTCTGAAGTTTCGACGTGGCAGTATGCAGTCCGAATACTCGATTTGAGATCGAGCGGTTTTTAGCCGAAACAATCTGAATTAAAATCGAAGATATCGTTGTTAGTAGCGAAACGATGAAAAGATAGGCGAGAACGGACGTCGGACGAAGAAGTTATGATTTTATAACGAAGTTTTCCTGTCCGGACCTCCTAAAAATAATTAATAAAAATAAAAGTCAAAATTAGTCGACGGAGTCTAAACGAAAGTTGTAGAGCGTAGTCTCACCTTCGCGTGGATATAAAGAACGTTGAAAACGGAGTTCGTATGAAGGAGATATGAATTTTTGAAGTTTATTAAATATTTAATATTTATTTTTAATCAACCTCCGATATTATCCGAAGAAAGGATCAGCCAGTCTATCCGAAGTACGCAGCGCGTACTGCTGTACGCCCCGCGTACAGCGAGGGGCACTCGAGTTCTCCGGAGTCGTGAGTCGTATGCAATGACGTATGAGGGCCGATGACGTAAGCGCTGACGACCTCCGAGGCGTACGCCCCGCGTACGTGCGAGGGTCAGCCTATAAAAGGGGATCCGAAGGCAGCTCTTTCTTCACACACAATTTCATCCTTCTCTCTAGTCCTTTGCCTCGTTTTGCGTGTTGTTTGCACCCCGAAGCCCCGATAATATTCCCGAGCCCCGAAGCGAGATCCGAAGCCCCGAGAATCCCGAAGAGCGTTATTCCTGAGCCGAAGCCCTGCCCGCGAGGAGCCCGGTTTTTGTGAAGATCTTCCAGATCTGCGGAGAGGCGCTACTTCTGCAAGCCGTAGTGCTGTCGGATCATCTTCTGATCAAGTGAGTGTATAGTCACTTTCATCTTACACATAAATATGAAGTATTTTATAAAATACGTGTTATGTGTATATTTAAATATATTGTTGTTTATATGCGTGAGTGCACAGTTACTTTCTTTTAATACATAAATATAAAGTATTAGCTATGAAATACGTGTTATGTGATATATATTAATTATATATTTGAGATGGATTTGGAATTGATGTTTTTATACGGGTGTTAAATGATTTAAATTGTGGTTGTATTTATACCTACAAAAATGTTGGGTAGAACATGGGTAGATGGAGTAGTTGGTGACGATGCGACTTCGTGCCTATTGAGTAAGCCCAGGTGGCTATGAGACGTAGTGCCTATTGTGTAAACCGTGGTGACTATGAGACGTAGTGTCAATTGTATGAACCCAGGTGACTATGAGACGTAGTGCCTATTGAGTAAGCCCAGGTGACTATGAGACGTAGTGCCTATTGTGTAAACCGTGGTGACTATGAGACATAGTGCCAATTGTATGAACCCAGGTGACTATGAGACGTAGTGCCTATTGTGTAAGCCCTGGTGACTATGAGACGTAGTGCCAATTGTATGAACACTGGTGACTATGCGACGTAGTACCTATTGTATAAACCGTGGTAGCAAATGGACTGTGTGCCAGTTCCTCAGGTAAACCCTTAGGAATGAATGAAGAAAGTATAATCGATTCTTAGGGTAAAACCTTAAAGAAGATAATGGGGATGGGTATTTGGGTTGATTGTTGATAATTGAATATAATAAATGTATTATTGTGGGTTGAAAACCCTATATGCTCACCAGGCTCCCAAGCCTGACCCACTCAGTTTTCTTTGTATCACAGGTATCAATACGAAGACATAATTCACTGAGAGAATAAAGGAGATGTAAATCATTAGTGTAAATGAATGTAAGTTCTGTTTATGCTTATGTTCCTGTATTGACGATGACATCCCAAACGTTTTAAAATGAATAAAATACGTTTCTTCGAAAATGTTTTAATAACGTATTTATCATGTTTTTCTGGGGACAAATTCCGCAACACTTTTATTAAAGAAGTACTCTGATTTTTATAAAGCATAAACAAAATCGGTCTTTTCTGGCCGTAAAAATGGGGATGTCACAATAAGGCCCTTTAAATCGGCCGCAAACCCAAAGAAATTAGGGTTTCATTAAACGTCGCAGACTCGCCAAGTCCACTAAGGCGACTCGCCGAGTCCGAGCATCAATCCGGATGAGAACCCGCGTCTTAACTCGGCGAGTCTACGCACCAACTCGCCGAGTCCCTTCTCAAAACTCAAAATAAAAAGATTAGATAATATACCTGAAATCCCGGATGTTACAATTCTCCCCCACTAGAATCTGACTTCGCCCTCGAAGTCTCATTCCTGAAATAACTCTGGATGCTGCTCCCGCATCTCCTGCTCCGGTTCCCAGGTCAACTCGGATCCCTTCTGATGCTGCCACTGAACCTGTACCAGAGGCACTTCCTTGTTCCTCATAACCTTGATCTTTCGATCCACAATGGCAACTGGTCTCTCTGCGTAGTTCAGGCTCGCATCCACCTGAATATCCTCCAACGGCACCACTGCCAACTCATCGGCAATACATTTCCTCAACTGCGAGACATGAAAGGTATCATGGATCTGTCCCAACTCAGCAGGTAGGTCCAACCGGTAGGCTACCCTGCCTACCCTAGCAATTACCCTGAAGGGCCCAATGTACCGGGGTCCCAATTTGCCCCTCTTCCTGAATCGTATCACTCCTTTCCAAGGAGAGACCTTTAGGAGCACAAGATCACCGACCTGAAACTCGAGCTCGGACCGACGCCTGTCCGCATAACTCTTCTGGCGACTCTGCACGGTCAACAACCTCTGCCTGACCTGCTAAATCTGCTCGGTCGTCTAGAGTACAATCTCCGTGCTACCCATCACCCGCTGCCCCACCTCTCCCCAGCAGATGGGGGTACGACACCTCCGCCCATACAACAGCTCAAAGGGTGGCATACCAATGCTCGAATGATGGCTGTTGTTATACGAAAACTCTGCTAAAGGTAGGTAGGTGTCCCAACTCCCTCCAAAATCCAGAACACATGCTCGGAGCATATCCTCAAGCGTTTGAATCGTTCGCTCGCTCTGTCCGTCCGTCTGCGGGTGGTATGCGGTACTAAAATGCAATCTCGTACCCAACTCCTCATGAAACTTCTTCCAAAACCTGGAAGTAAAACGCACATCCCGGTCTGAGACAATCAACATCGGAACCCCATGTCGCGATACCACCTCTCTCACATACAATTCTGCTAATTTCTCCACAGAAGAACTCTCGCTGATGGCTAGAAAATGAGCGCTCTTCGTCAATCTATCCTCGATCACCCAAATCGCATCAATTCCTCTCGCAGTCCTTGGCAATTTGGTGATAAAATCCATGGTAATCTGTTCCCACTTCCACTCGGGAATCTCCAACGGTTGCCGCTTACCATGCGGACGCTGGTGCTCGGCCTTAACTTGGCGACAAGTTAGGCACCTCTCGACGAACCAAGCAACATCCCACTTCATACAGGGCCACCAATACTCCTTCTTTAGGTCCAAATACATCTTGGTAGCCCCAGGATGGATCGAGAACTTCGATCGATGTGCCTCCTCCATCAAAATGGTACGCGTCCCGCCCACAAACAGTACCCAAATCCGACCCTGAAACGTCATAAGTCCCCGACCATCGGTAACGAATTCCGATACCTGACCAACCACCCGCTCCCTCTTTTGATTTTCTGATCTCGCAGCATCAGCCTGAGCCCCTCGGATGGTGTCTAAAATCGGAGTCGTCACCATCAACCTCAAACAGATGTCTCGCAATGGGGCACTCTCTGCCCTACGACTCAGGGCATCGGCTACCACATTAGCCTTGCCCGGGTGGTACAGGATCTCGCAATCATAATCCTTTACCACATCCAACCATCTCCTCTGCCGCATATTCAGATTTGGTTGATCCATCAGGTACTTCAAACTCTTGTGGTCTGTGTATATCGTACACCGAACCCCATACAGATAGTGACGCCAGATCTTAAGGGCGAACACCACAGCCCTCAACTCCAGATCGTGGGTGGGATATCTCGTCTCATGAGGCTTTAACTGCCTCGATGCATACGCGATCACATGCCCTCTCTGCATCAAAACCGCTCCCAACCCCAATATCGATGCATCACAGTACACTACAAAATCCTCCATCCCTTCAGGCAATGCAAGCATGGGAGCTTCGCACAATCTCTGCCGATTCTCTGGCGAAGAGTCTCAAATGAGGTTTGCTGCTCCGGACCCCATGAGAAAGTAACACCCTTCCGGGTTAACTTGGTAAGTGGCACAGCAATTTTGGAGAAGTCCCTGATAAATCTCCGATAGTAACCTGCCAGCCCCAAGAAACTCCGGATCTCCGCAAGTGACCTTGGCACTTCCCAACTTATCACGGCCTCGATCTTGGCCAGGTCAACCAATATCCCATTCTGGTTAACGATATGCCCTAAGAACTGGACCTCCCGTAACCAAAAATCACATTTGGAGAATTTGGCGAATAGCCTCTCCGACCTCAGAACCCCGAGGAGCTCCCTCAAATGCTCCTCATGCTGCTCTCTGGTCCTCGAATACTCCAGGATATCATCAATGAATACAATGACTGAACGATCCAACATCGGCCTACACACCCTGTTCATGAGATCCATGAATGCCGCTGGTGCATTGGTGAGCCCGAATGGCATCACCACGAACTCGTAATGCCCGTAACGAGTCCTAAACCCCGTCTTCTGGATATCCTCATCCCGAACTCTCATCTGGTGATATCCTGATCTCAAGTCAATCTTGGAGAACCAAGACGCCCCCTGCAACTGATCGAATAGATCGTCGATCCTCGGCAACAGATAACGGTTCTTGACCGTTAACTTGTTCAACTCCCGGTAATCAATGCACATCCGGTGTGAACCATCCTTTTTCTTGACAAAAAGGATCGGCGCTCCCCAGGGAGAGCTACTGGGACGGATGAACCCTTTTCCCAACAGCTCTTGCAGCTGTGAGGATAACTCTTGCATCTCTGGCGGTGCCAGCCGATATGGCGCCTTAGCGATAGGCGCAGCCCCGGGAATCAAATCGATACGAAACTCCACTTGCCTCTCGGGAGGTACGCCCGACAACTCCTCGGGGAACACGTCCTGGAACTCACGCACTATCGGTACATCGTCCACTGAACTTGGCCTCCCAACGGCCTCTCGTACATCCGTCACATAGGCCACGAATTCCTTGCAGCCCTGCTGCAAACTCCGCCTCGCTCAGGCAGCCGAACAGAATACCGAACCACCACGAGTTCCCTCGCCATAAACTGTCAGCACTCCCCCACCAGGATCTCGGATCGTCACCAACTGACGCTCGCAATCTATGATAGCCCCGAAACGGCTCAACCAATCCATGCCTACTATGACACATACATCCCCCATAGCAATCGGAATCAAATCAATCGGGAACTCCACCCCGAAGATCTCCAGCACGCATCCACATATCACCTTGGTAGCACATACCTCACGCTCATCTGCTATTGGAAACCCGCAGAGGCCGACTCAACGCCTCTCTCGGAATACTAATGCGCCGACTAAAAGCTAAAGATATGAAAGACCGACTCGCACCCGAGTCGAATAAAACCAATGCAGGTACAGAACTCACAAGAAAAGTACCTACACACAACATATAGCAATTACAATAGCATAAACTCAACATAAAATAGATAAAGATTACATACCCGCCACGACGTCAGGTGCTACGCGGACCTCCTCCGCAGTCAGCTGGAAGGCTCTCCCACTAGCCTTCGGTGCTTCGGCCTTCACTGGTCGGGTGTCGGTAGCTCGAACCACAGGTGCAGATCCCTGCGCTGATCTCTGAAGCTGGGGGCACTCGGCCTTCCGATGGCCGGTCTGGTTGCAATGGAAGCAAACCGAGAACCCCTTCGGACAGTCCCTCGCAAAATGTCCTTCCTTCCCGCACTTGTAGCATACCCCAGTCTTGCACGTCCCGTCATGGCTCTTGCCGCACTTCCCACAAGTGCGGCCCCTCGAACTGCCTGTCCTCGAATCAGCGGGCTTTGCCCGCTTGGCGGCCGGCAGCGACTGTGCCGGTCGCCGATCACCCTTCTGCAACTCAGTCTCCTCCCTCGCCTGTGTCTCAAGCTCGATCTCCCTCTTCCTGGCATTTGCCTGGAGCTCGGCAAATGTCCGATAAGTCGAGTTCACCACGAACTCACGGATGTCCCTCCTCAAGATGCTCAGATAACGGCTCATGCGAGCCTGCTCAGTGGACACCAACTCCGGGCAAAACAACGCCCGCTCATGAAACATCCTCGTAATCACTGTCACCGACTCGGTCCCCTGCTTGAGGGTCAGAAACTCCTGAGCTAAACGTTCCCTCTCCACCTGGGGAACATACTCGTCACGAAACATCGCAGTAAACCTCTCACAGGTCACTGCAGTCAGCTCAGCTGTAGAATAGCTCGCGGTCACAAATTTCCACCAGTCCTTCGCCCCCAAGCGAAGCTGGTTGAGTGCGAATCGCACCCTCAAGTGCTTCGGACATGAGCACGTATAGAAACACCCCTCTATGTCTGAGATCCACCTCATAGCGGCGATCGGATCCTGTGTACCATCGAACTCCAGTGGTTTCGTGTTGCTGAACTCTCGGTACAACAACGAATCACCACCCTGGGGTCTCGCAGCCGCAACAGCTGCGGTGGCTGTAGCAACAGCAGCATCAGTCAAAGCAGCGTAACGCTCGTTAAATGTCTCGATCAGTATGGTCTTAATAGACCCAAACATCTCCGGAATCTCGGCTCTGATGGCAGCGGCCACCTCCTCATGGATGATCTGACGGATCTCCTTATCGCTCGCCCCACTGCTCTTGGGGTTATGGCGTGTCCTAACCATGATCAACCTCTGAAATACAACATAAGAAATATCAGGAATACTCTCGAGTATACTCACACTCGATAACTCAAATATCCTCTCTTCTGGTACTCCCAAGGATTCTTACTTGGACTGCGCACCAATCCGGTGTCTTCGATAGTACAGGCCCAATACTATCGTCCACACCGAATCGATTTACAACCCAAGTCCTCCTCCTAGGATCCCAGATCGTAAACACTCTACTCTCGCTATGCACTGGCTACTCTCAATAGCCCTCCCCTGAGCTCCTCACTGCTACCTACTCACTCTCTCAAAGCGTCTCCTAGCAGCAGCGATCTCCTAAGCTAAGGCATCACAAATCAGGCCCACTCCAGTCCTAATAGGAATACCTAGCCTCTCTAACATGCACCACATAATATCTCATAACTCATAACATATAATGTAAAGGTATTTTGGGGATTCACCGTTCGGGCGCTGGCTGACCGTACACACCTTCCACTCTGCTCGTTTCCAAAAACCTCCTTTTCTTTTTAGAAAATTTTATTTTTATTTGAAAATTCCTCAAATCCTCGGTTTGAGTTCAGATACGCCCGAAGGTGCATCCGAATCCCTCAAACCAAGGCTCTGATACCAACTTGTAACACCGTAAATTTTCAAATAATTTTTCATTTCCAAAATCACATAATGTATCACGTCACAATCAAAATCCATAATCAATTCTGTTTTCAAAAACAAATCCCAAGATCTCTACATATGAAAATCTCCATCAGTGTGTGTGTATGTGTCAAGCCGTCGCCTTCCCACGGTCCTCGCTGGTACCTGAGACATCAAACATAACAACTGTAAGCATAAATGCTTAGTGAGTTCCCCCAAAATACCACATACTACAAATACGCCACTCGAGGCTAACCCGACCCTCCGGTCAAGATGTCTCAGCGGGACCTTCCAGTCCCGCAGCTCGTCGGACCCTCTGGTCCGGTCATAGCTCATTGGGCCCTCTGGCCCGATCTGAATCGTTGGACCCTCCGGTCCGGTCTATATAGTCATACAGCATACAATAACACATAGCATACAATCTCATAAATAGCACATAATCTCATACATAACACATAAGACCCTCTGGTCAACTCATAATACCACTCAAGGTAACGTATAGTGAGAAGACTCACCTTGCGTGTCTCGGTAACTCGTAAAGCTCTCAACCACTAGTGCTCGATCTCCCGAGCTATCGTCCTCCTACAACACAGGTGTATCTTTACTTAATACTACATGACTCTGACTGACTAATACTACTAAGTCAAACCAATCAACACTGGTCAACGGTCAACGGTCAACCCGACTTGCCGAGTCTGGCGTGGACTCGCCGAGTCCCTACAGGAACCCGATTCCCTCTGGATCTCTTCCAACTCACCGAGTCACTCACCCGACTCGGTTACACAATCCCTGGTCCGAAGTCTCTGAACAACCCGCACCAACTCGCCGAGTCTGGAATTGGACTCGGCGAGTACACTCCATGCACAACCTCAAACGACCTTCTAAGGTCAGATCCACTCTAGTAATTCATAGATCCAGTCCCCTTAAGCTTATTAACCACGTAAAGTCTGAGTCTTGGTGCTCAATAAGCATCATATAGCTCATTAATGGAGGTTTAGCCTCAAATACATAGATCCCAATCTAAAACCTCCATGGATGCACATAAAGCTTGGGCAAGGAGGTGCTCTGGACCTCTATGGGTCTAGATTCAAAGCCAAAACTCGCCAAGGGACCATAATGATGCTAGATCTAGCCACAAATGGGTTCAAAAACCCTAAATCTATATGAACATCACAATAACAAAGAAGGATTCGAATGGTACCTCAGATGTGATGTCCTGGACCTTAGCTCTTCAAGAATCCACCCCTCTCTTGCTTCCTCTTGGCTAGATCTTCTCTTCCTTTGCTAGACAATAACTCCAAGAATCAACAATGGCTTCTTCCCTCACTTGAATCACTCAAATGATCTAGGGTTTCACTCTAGGGACTAATGAGTGCAAATGACGGCCATAAGGCCCTTTAAATAGGCCGCAAACCCAAAGAAATTAGGGTTTCATTAAACGTCGCAGACTCGCCGAGTCCACTAAGGCGACTCACCGAGTCCGAGCATCAATCCGGATGGGAACCCGCGTCTTAACTCGGCGAGTCTACACACCAACTCACCGAGTCCCTTCTCAAAACTCAAAATAAAAAGATTAGATAATATACCTGAAATCCCGGATGTTACATGTGTTAGGGGTGAGGAGTGGTGAATGAGTGTACGACTAAAGGAGCTCAAGTGTGTGTATTCTAAGGTGTTCTAGAGAGAGAAAGGAAAAAAGGTGTGTGTGTGTGTGTGTGTGAATCTCATGTAAAGGATCATCATTCCATTCATCAATACATTAAAGATTCATATTGTTCTTCTTCTCCTTCTTCTTATTTTGATCTTGCATCATGAAATTGATTTGGGATTCCTCATAATCAATTGGATCTGATTGATACACAAGCAAATTTGGGACTTACAATATGGGACGTCCAACTCACAATGACCACTTCTTTTGGACAAAACAAGCAAAAGAACACTAAGATGAAGATCTAAGTAACCACAAGGCAAGGTAGAGACTTTTTACCTAAAAGATATCGAAAATGAAGCAAGGGTTTTGGATCTAGCAACTCCTTCTTGTATCTCCAAGCTCCTCTTTCTTCCAATGGCTTCAAACACACACAACACACTCAAGAATGGCTCATAAACACTCAAAGATGCCTTAGGGTTTCGAGGTTAGGATTTAGGACAATGGAGGATAGAAATGAGGCCAATTTATGGAGCTTAAGTTGTTTAAATAAGATGCAAAACACCGAAATTAGAGTTTCATTTCTTCCAGACAACTCGTCGAGTTGAGGCCTCCCAACTCATCGAGATTATCACTTAAAAAACATGCGGTCCATAGCATTTCTACACGACGAGTTGGGGCTACCAACTCGCCGAGTTGCTCTACAAAATCGAATAATTAGAAGTTTAAATACATACCAGGAACCAGACGTTACATGTATATACCAAGGTTTTGTAGGGCGGTTCCATGGGTTATAATTTCCAAGGTAGTAAAAAACTTTATTGTTACAAACATCATTGTTTTGAAAAAGCTTATCTAATAACTTATCAGATGAATATGTATATAAATATTCTCTTTTAGCCTTCTCAACTGTTTATGTTTAATCTTTCTCATACAATTTATATTTTCAAAAATATGGAGTTGATTTGGAGATGGGGTTTTTGCTACATGGATCACTTGGTCGTGGAAAAACATTGATTGCCAAAGTTGCAGCTAACAAAGTAGGATCAAATTTTATACACATTCGTGTTTTTTTTTTCACTCATTGTAAATGATATTTTACTCACATTATGTTTTTCTTCATTATTTATGATGTTATAAATTTTATTATGAAGGGTCCTAAGGTTCTCAACAAATATGTTGCTCAGGGTGAATTGGGGATTCATACAATATTTAGACATGTAAGGGAATGTTCTCCATACATATTGTTTTTCGATGAGGTCTTTCTTTTGAGATTTCTGTCCTTTTTATTTTATGATGAATTTGTAATTTGAAAATTATGATGGTGAATTTAAGCTTCATTGCCAATTTTTTGGTATTAATTTTGATTTTTGTTTATCGGTAGATCTGACATAACACAATGTTATAATGGGAACAAATAAAAATAGGATGTTTTAAAAGAAAGTAAAATCGATCTTTACATCGGTTAAACGGGTATACCACAAGTTGATTTTAGATAAAAATACTATTTACAATTTTTCTTCCAAGAAATCAACAACTAGAACTAAACTATAATTATACTAAATAAAATGATATTATTTGGGCTGATAAGTATAGCCTAATTATAAAGAAAAGTTTCACCAACCCCATAAGCCCAGCCCATAACTGTAATCTTATCTTATGGAACGATTCCCCTCCCACTCCAACTGTTCGACGCTTTGCTCCCACGAAAATCCTGATCACCGTGTTTCCTTTGTTCGGTTCATGTCGTTCGTTTCCAATACTTTTATCGTCGCTATATATCATGACTGTGTTCAACGCTGCACACAGATTCAACAAGTGGTAGGAAAGAGAGTGCATAAGGGTGTCTGTTAATGGCAGCCTTTGTCGCCTCTTTTCTCTCGTGTGCTTCTTCTCGCCCTCCTCTCTCTTCTTCTTCTTCTTCTTCTTCTTCTTCACTCGCTCTTCGTCGTAATCAGTCCGTATCATTTCCAAGCGTTTCTTTTCGCCGAGCTCCCAAAGATTTGATAAACGTGAAAACCCTAGTTTTTGCTTCGTCGGATGGGATTAGGGCACATGAAGGGGATTCACGCTCAAAGGTTAGTTTTGTTATTTAAGTTATTGAATTGCACGTATTGGTTGACTGGATTGGATCAATTGAGTCTTAAATTGCTAAGACGTTTCAGAATTTGGTGATTTTAGTTGGCTTAATCGAGTAGGTTACTGACCAAGAGCTAAATCAGTATTTTGCTTTTGTGATCGATACCTTGCTTTATTTATAACTTCTTCACCACTTACTTGTTTCAATTGCATTACATAAGATTTACTTCATGATTAAATACTAGCTGAATTTCTTGGTGGGATTAGATTGAATTAAGTGTAGTAATTAAGAACTGTTGAGGGATCATACTTTTCAATGGGAAGAATCAAAGGCCAAATTGGATGGTAAGTGCATGGTTTTTTACCCAAGTTAGTACTAATGGACTTGAATTTAATTTTAATATAATAGGCTAGTGCCAAATTTACCTAAAGAACAAACATCTAGCTCAGCTTTCTTCTCCATGCTCATCCAATAGTATGTTTATGAACATTCATATTAGCTCAGGCAGTTATTGAGAACCACTTTGCCTCTTTATAATAAGGATTCAAACTATTACCAAGTGATTGTGGCCACTTTATGGCCAAATGACTCAAAATCCATGATCTAACAGTGATCAAAACTCAAAAGATCATTGCTTGCAGAAAGTTTGCCATCAGTCTACTAAATCTTGAGGGTATTGTCATTTTTTGGAAGGTTTTGCAGCTTAAATGATCCTGGAACATGTGATGTTAGATAAATGTAATTGACTCTTATGTAAATCTGGTGTGGGAAAGGTATATGCTTTGATGTAGATTGAATTTGGCACTTGATTTGGAATACCAAATTTAGAACATGCAAAAAGTCTAACCTAACTAACCTATTCAATGACTTTTGACTTTTTCCAAATCAAAAATCCATCTTTACAAATCTTCTCCAATGAAAAACCTTTTTTCAAACAACTAAACATTTAACCCCATGTCCTCATCTATTCAAAATGTTAACATATGTCATTTTATGATACATATGTAATTATTATATACTTATATAAATAAATAAAAGAAGTGACTATTGCATATTCCTACTAGAAATCGATGCTCTTGAAATTGATTCAAGAAATAGAGCCATTGGATGTGAGCATTATCCAAAGAGATGTTCCACCTACCACCATTGATGCCATGAAGAGGACCATATCAGGAATGTTGGGACTTCTACCTTCAGACCAATTTCAAGTCTTAATTGAAGCTTTATGGAAACCACTTTCCAAATTATTGGTTTCTTCTTTAATGACTGGGTAATTACTAATTACCCTTCTTTACTTTTTTTTTTTAATCTTTATATTCATTTTTAGGAACTTAAAATTGTTGTATTGCAGGTATACATTGAGGAATGCTGAATATAGGCTGTGTTTGGAGAGAAACTTTGACACATATGAAGAAACTACAGATCATAAGCAGACAATTGGAATTGAAGATTCAAAATTAATACACAACAGTATAACAACAAATACACATAAATCTGAAGAAACTAGTGAAAATCCACCCGAGTTTCCAGATTTTGGTGAAATGACCCCTGAAGTTCAACAATATATCTTGAAGCTGCAATCCCGTTTGTTTTCTGTCAAAAAGGTAATGACTAATGACTATTGACTACTAACTACCAAATGACCAAAATACCCTTTGACTTAAAATGAAAAATTTGTTAACGATTCCAGGAGCTTCATGAGGTGAAGAGGAAGAATGCAGCTCTGCAGATGCAACAGTTTGTCGGGGAAGAAAAGAATGAATTGTTGGACTACTTAAGATCTTTACAACCAGAAAAGGTTATAATTGTTTCATGAAAAGGTTTTTATATTTGTGAATTGTGAGTGATTATTATTATTATTATTATTTAAGTAACAACAGGTGGCTGAGCTGTCAGAACCAACATCTGCAGACCTGAAAGAAACAATTCATTCGATTGTTCATGGTCTTCTTGCAACACTTTCACCCAAAATGCATTCACAATCACAAACTTCAATTGGAATTGGAAGCAGTGATCATGATCATGATCATGATGTTGTGGAGAAGGAGAGAGAGAAGGAGAACACTTCTATTCAATTTCAGCCCCTTGTTTCTTTGACTAGGGACTATCTAGCTCGACTACTCTTTTGGTTACCCCTCTTTACTTTATATATCTTTTTTTTTTAATGTGTTTTGGATTAATTAATTTATTTAAAGTATATAACAAAATATAATATGTTAACTTAAGGTGCATGCTGGTGGGACATTATCTGAGAGGGTTGGAGTATAGAATGGAACTCGTGGAGCTTTTATCATTGTCACACAAGGAGGAGGATTATGACTTATGATTTATGATGGTGAACATGTACATTAAGTAAGGGATTCGTGTCTCTATCTGTATCATGTATTTTGTATATATTCCTTCATTCCTAGACACTATTTGATAACATTTGTTTGTTTGTTTGTTTATGTGGATTGTATTATCTTTTATCAACAAAATAAATGTATCTATCAAGTTGCGAATCTTGAATGCATGTTGTATTTGTTACTTGTTAGATTCCGGTATATTTCGCGCATGTTTAGCACCAAAACATAGAAATTCAATCAAAATAGAAAAACAAAACATAGAAATTCAATCAAAATAGAAAAACAAAACATAGAAATTCAATCAAAATAGAAAAACAAATGGGAAAAGATCCGCTCAATATCATTGAATGAAAGGTTTAAGAAAAACGATAAATGGGCATTTTCAAGAAGCGAGATATAATCACAATTCACATGCCATTCAATGCATATTATCCACTACTAAATATGGAGAGTCTTAACGGCCTAAAAAGATGCCTGACCTTCCCTGTCACAAGGGGCGGATGCAGAAATATATAGTAGTCACAAGGGGCGGATGCAGAAATATATAGTAGATGACTAAGTGTTGACCATAGATGAAAGTAGGTAAAAAAAATTGAAAAATCGAAATTTTTTCCACCACGGATAGAAAAAGTAGGTGATGCTGCTGCCACACCTGGACCTTGCTAAAACCGTCCCTGCCTTTCACAACGTGTTTTAAAGCTTTGAGGATATCAGATCTATGGGAACTTTGCAGTTAAGTGTGTCTAGGCTAGATCAATTATTTTCATGATGGGTGACCCTCTCATAAGTTTTCGTCTCTGAAGCCCAAAACGGAAAATACTGTGATACGTGTCAGAGGAGTGGAGGATGTTTTTTTTTGAACCGGCAAATGATTATATTAGAAACAAAAAGTCACCACCAAGTAAGAATATAGAAGGGGCGAAAAAAACACAAAAAGAGTTACAAAGTCTGAGAAAATAGTTATGAAATTACAAGCAAATAAATGGATTAACACACCACTCAACCCATTTAAAAACAACATTCTGACCTTCTCTGTTTCGCCCATGTGTATAATGTGGATTTGATGTTGTCAGCCACTTTGGTTGGTGAAATCCGAGATTTTTTAAAAACCCAATCACACCTTGCTTTCCAAATCATCCAAAGTGTTCCATAGCATATGTTTAGCAAAATCTTTCTCCTATTAGGAGTGGAGGATGTTACATCTAACAATCTACACACTTTCAAAAAACGAACTTAATGTTTTTGTGACTAGAACTTTGAGTGTTCCTCACACGTTATCTCAAGTTGAATTTCCCAGTAACCCATGTATGGTAGGGGAGAAAGCGAGAAATATTTAACAGACCCCATTTACTAAACCTTTCTTTCTTACCCCGTTTTCTAACAAGCAACATTCTTCATTAGTTCAAGCTAGATCGATCAAAGTCTGGTGAAGGCTAGTCTTATGAATGACTTCTATAGATGGGTCAATGTATTGCTTAAACTTAAACGGGTCTATATATGTCTTTAGGTTGAATGTAGATGAGATTGTGGAATATGACATTGCTACAAACTGATTCTTGAGCACATTGTTTTTTTTTTTTTTAATTGCTTTATCTTCCATCTTGTCTTTATGTTTTGAAACCATATCACAGTCACAAAAGTCGACAAGTGGCCGAAGAAGAATGGGAGAAAAAATGTGGGTTACATTGGAAGGGAAGAGGATGGACCGGTTTTAGTTAATAGTAATGATAACTCAAAATAATTAATAAAATTAGAGAATAAATAATTTTACAATTCAAATACTTACATGATTCTATCTTTTAGAGACCTAAAAAAACTACATGCAAAGTATGATTTATGATTAAGCTAGGATTATGTTAAAGGTCAAGGGTAGATGCAAGTTAAGTATGGGTAAAACAACAAAGTAGCATATGTATGAGTTATGTCTTTTATGATGCAATTGATTTTGTTATAAATTGGATTGGGCATTATTTTTGGATTGTGATTTGATGTCAATATATTATAATGCATCATATAATTGCACATATACTTTTTCAAAGTCGTAGTGGAGTAAGTGGTTCCTTAGGGAAGTTAAAGATTTACTATAGGCAAGCATAAAAATTATTTTAAACTGAATGGCCGAATTGTAAGAATATTAGGTGCACAGTTAACTTTACAGTAAATATGTGAACTTTTGAGTTGCATTTCATGCTATCTGATTAAATAATTAAACAATTAAAAAAAAGTAACCAACACAATGATGGGTCAAACGGTCAATGGGATTAGAAAACCATACCAAAACAAACTTCTTAAAGTTTTTTTTTTTATGGTTTTATAAATTAACTCTTTTAATCATGAAAATTTTAGATATTTAGGACAAGTTATTGGGACCATGAATGAATGGAGCTTTTGCATAATATAAGGAGGAGAATGGTGGGTTGGGTTTTGGTGGCAACAACTAATTCTAAAACCCTAAATAAAATATTCTTAGTCAAAAAGTGATTGACTTCCCAAATTCATGCATCGATTAAACTTTTGTTAGATAGCTTCATCTTATGATGTGATTCATGGTGTTTTCACCTTTTAAGAATAGATTTGCATTCTATTTGATATTCTTCTATGAAGTAATTTAAGAGTCAAGACAGTGAAACTAAGTGAAAAAAAAACACAAAATAGATTAATTATTTACTTTAATACATAAAAAAGTTTCAAATATATAAATGTTGGTTATAGTTATTTGGGCAAAGGTATATGATTATGCAATGAATACCAAATCATTCTATTTTGGCATTTGGCAAGATGTAAGATTGTGCCTAACAATTTTAGAAAAATAAAATCAGACGACTTTAGTTCTTATAAAACATAATTTTAACTTTTAGTAGGTTTAACTTTTTTTTCAGTTGTTTGATATAGAGTTATATGTCTATGAACTAAAACTAAATTGACTGATATTTTAAAAACAACTTTATAAACTTTATATCAATAATCGTAAATGCAATGTCATAGTTACCTTTTAATATTAAGATCTATTTGAAATTACAGATAATACTATAGTCTAACAAAGTATTGGGTTTTTGTTTAAAATGAAAGGTCACTTATGTTATTTTTTTGATATTTTATGACATATAGACCGAAACATATTAATATCTTCCTTGTATTGTTTTGTCGCTCTCTTTCGTTTTCATGCGTAAGAATGTATAAATATACTTCTATTTTATTTGGCCATATTAACGAATAAAACATAAATTATACGGATATTGTAAGTAAAAACCTTATGTTTGCAACTTTTGAAACGGTTTTACCCTAATTTTAATTCAATTTTCTAATTTTCTCCTTTTTAAATTTATCACTAGTTTTCAGTTTTTTCTTGAAGTAAAACTCACATAAAAACCATTAAATTTACAATTTTACCATAAGTATGTTTTTTGTTCAACTTGTTAATTTCGGTCATTTTGCTTTTTTTTTTTCCAGTTTAAGTTGGTTCGATATTTTTTCTTGATATTGCATGTCGCGTTAGCATCTTATAAAAAATGAAAAGAATGGTGAGAAAGATGCTCAAAGACCCGGGAGATGTATGCATGCATCTTACTAATGAACCAAATAATTTTTTTTTGTAATTAACGTTATACATTGCATTAATTAAAAAAATAAAACTAAGTAACGTTAAGTACATACATTTTTGTAATTAAAGTTTCATTACTTATAAAAATTTGTCTGATTTACTTGTAAGGAACTAAGATGATGTATTTGAGTTCAACCTTACTCTAACTTTTTTTTTTTTTCATTTTTGTTTTTAAAATGTTAACGTTATGCTATGCCAACAAAAAAAATATGCAACCAACATGAACCGGTTAAAAAAGTAAAACGAATGAAATTAACAAGTTGTGTATATAAGGTAAAATTGAAACAAAAATAAAACCATAAGAATTTCATTTTAAGAAAAACTTAAAACCAATGATAAAAATTAAATGAAAGTTATTAGATAAAAAATATCAAAACAAATAAAATAAAACCGTTAAAAAAATTATATCAAAATAAATAAAATATAACTTATAGGTATAAAAATTAACATGAGGTGATAGCAAGGTTACCTTAAAGGGTCGTAGATCCAGTTAATTGGAGTTCACCATTCTTATTTATGGACCCATCCAGTGTCCTTTCAATTCCTACACAACTTTGACGCGCCCTCATTTATCCTTTGTCTTTAACCTTTAATGCCACTTGCTCATAAAAGAAAATAAATAGTCTACTCATAGAAATAGTATAGAATAAAAGGCTCGACTATTTGTTGGTTGTATTGAAATTGAATACTTAGACTTTAAGAAACTAATGTAATATTCGATAAAAGTAATTTTTGGTAAAAAGGAAACGATTTAAGTTGATTCGATCAAATTGATAAATAGGGTGTGATGTTTTAATATATAGTTCAAGATATATGAATGTAAAAAGAAAAAACAACACAAGATGTTTATAAGGTAAACTTTTGATTATTCAAGATCTACGGCATAAAACCTTGGAATGTGATGAAAGACATATTTCCTTTGAGTTCTTATTAGAACAAAATGATTTGCCTCGAAAGGTTCTTTTGAGTTCTTATTAAAATAAAATGATTACATAGCTCCAAGAAAGAAAGTGTAGTCTTTTGAGTGAATTTTTCTATGTGAAGTGCTCTCGACTCGTATATTTATACATGTAACAAATACTACTTCTCTTATAAATTTGAGATCTTCATATTATCCCACGTTTGACCGCTAAGCAAAAATATTTAACCACGTGTTGTTGACTTAATCTTTGGCTTGTGGTAACAATAAAAATTAAAAAGAAAGAAAATCTGCCAAAATGTTAGATACATATCATGATAACTTTCAAGATGTTCTATGATTGCCAAAAGGCAAGATAGTAACAAAGATTTTAAACAAACCAAAACATATAATTATTATTAAGATAATATAAAAGTATAACCAATACAAACAAGTAAATACATTTTTCTATAATAGTAGTAAGACCTTAATATTAAAGCCTTTAGGTGTCATGATATATATATATATATATATATATATATATATATATATATATATATATATATATATATATATATATATATATATATATATATATATATATATATATATATACACACACTAGGTGTGAAACCCGTGTACTACACAGATTGATTACACAAGTTGATTAAAAAAAATTATATATGAAAATATAAACTTTAAATATTTTTTAATGAATACATTAAATATCAAAGTGTAAATATTGGGTATTTTTTAAAATAAAATTTCAAAATATATATACAAACAAAATGATGAATAAATAAATAATTCAAATTATATTCATAAAACAAACTATGGAAAAATAATTATATTTTGACCATATAACATTTTTTTTAGTTTGTTAATAAAAAGCAATAAAGTTTGATTATTTTTTTTTATATAAACCATTTTGCTTAAAATGACAATGAACTTTAAAAAAACATGTCAATTTTGAATTATATATATTGAAGGAAACATATTAAAATTTAAAAATATAAGGAAACATATTGATGACACATTAATTACTTTCTATAACCTAAAAATTAGATAGTTAATTAAGAAAATAAAAAATTACCACAAAATGACAAGTAGAAATTAATTTCTAAGAATTAACCATAAAATTACATGTGTCCAAATGCATAAGAAATTGACAAATGACAAAATGTTCTTTATTTATTAGGGAGAATATATATATACATATATATATATATATATATATATATATATATATATATATATATATATATATATATATATATATATATATATAGGGAAATGAACAAATGAGAACACCTAAAAGGTTGTGAAAGCGAGAACAAGTATATCCATTTGCGATTCCATGTATTCATTTGTGGAGAAATGATAAATTTTTACGCATAATCAACATGAATATGCTTTTTCTTTTCAATTGAAATTAAACGCGTAAAAATTTATCATTTTTCCACAAATGAATACATGGAATCGCAAATGAATATACTTTGTTCTCGCGTTCTCAACCTTTTTGGTGTTCTCATATGATCCTACTCCTATATATATATATATATATATATATATATATATATATATATATATATATATATATATATATATATATAAGTTTGAATTTATAATAAAATAAGAAAAATAATGAATTACTATATTGAAAATATTTTTTATTTTTAAAGTTTAAACAAATAATTTAAATAAATAAAAGAAACTAATAATCTTTAATTTTGAGAATTTTGAAATTAAAAGATAATTTCATTAATAAAATTGATATCAATTTGTTACTAAATTTATTGCAATTATTACATTAAAATATTATTTGAAATTTAATAAAATAGAAAAACTCATAAAATGACATGTGGAAGAAAAATAATTCAAAATAACTACAAAATGACATTTGACAAATTAAATGAGAGTGTGACAAGTGGCAAAAAAACCATTCATGTATTAGGTGGGATATATATATATATATATATATATATATATATATATATATATATATATATATATATATATATATCATATTTTTGTAAGGCCATATCATTTTTTCCCTCACCTCATAAAACAAATAGGTATATATCACAGTGTAACATATTTTTTTCTATTTTTTTAATTGAATAAAATGTAATTAATTAAAAATAATAAAATGAAAATACTTCCTTAATTAAACAAAATACATACTAAATTAAAAACAAAAACATAATCGAAACATAGTTGAATAATATTTGACGTCTAATCATCGTCACTCAGTGCGTCATCAAAATCCTCGTCCGAATTTCTGTTACACATTTATGATTCGTCATCTGTATCGTGAAAGAAGTCATCTTCAAAAAAATCGTCGACAACGAGATTCGTTCAAGCATTGAAAATGTGTTCCACCAAATCAACGTGAATGTTGTGGTGTACACCCCGATCGTATACTTCCTCTCTGTTCGCCATGTACGCCTCCACATTAATACCAACTCCTTCGACATTTAGTAAATTCTAATTCTCATTGTAATGGCATACCACTTTCCCCTCATCTTCTAAAATCATATTATGAGATATGATATATGCGTACATCAAGCTACTTATTTGTTTGGGCTCCAGAGATCGTGTCAGTACTGCGAGTATGTGTCAACGTCTCTTTACGACACACGACAGATACTCACAGTACCGACACGAACTATGCAACGGGAACGAATAAGTAGCTTAATGTACGCATATATCATATCACATAATATGATTTTAGAAGATGAGGGGAAAACCATTTTCTGCTACTATGAGAATGAGAATTTATCAAATGTCAAAGGAGTTGGTATTGGTTCAAAGGCGTACTGTAACGCCCCGATTCTCAAGTATTCTTTAAATATTAATTTCTTTGATTTTAAGGTCTACTCGATGAGTTGGTTGTCCTACTCGTCGAGTAGCAGCGGGTTGGGGACGCGTATTTAGTGGCCTACTCGCTGATTCCATGAAGGGACTCGACGAGTAAGAGCTGGTAGATGAAACCCTAAATCCCAGGGTTTTGCACCCTATTTAAGGAAGCATAAGCCTCCTTTGGCCTCTTTGCAGTCCATTGAGAGCTCAGAAAACTCTAATTTGTGTGGTGATCCATTCTTTTGTGTCTAAAGCTTTGGAGAGGAGATCTTTTGAGAAGAAGAGCTTGGAGGAAAACGGCTAGGGGCAAGGAAGTGTGGAAATCAGAAATCTACCTTAGTCAGCATCATTTGGAGGTATCAAGTCATCACCTTTACTTCATTTTCCTTCTAGACCTCTTTTGGTTGAGATTTAGGGTTTTTATGGTTTGGTTGAGATGATAATGTGGGATATGAGCTAGATCTGAAGTTGTAACATCAGATCTGGACCCTTCTTGGGTTCTAGAGTCACAAAGCTCCGAATTTGGTCATGTATGAAGACTCTTTGAGTATGAAACCCCATTGTGAGCTTGGATTTGACATTAAGAGCCTTTGTAGCTATGCATGCACGTAAAGTTTGCAACTTTACGTGAAAAGCATGCCTTAGAAGCTTGGATCTGTAATTTGGAGCCACTGCATGGCTTAAAAGATTCTGTATGGCTTAAGGACTAAAGGGACTCAGCGAGTCGCAAGGTTGACTCGGCGAGTCACATGAAGATGATCCTGGACCCGACGAGTTGGATGAACAACTCGACGAGTCTGATAAAGATTGTCGTAGACCCGACAAGTTGGATGAACAACTCGGCGAGTCGGTTGAGGTTTCCCCAATTTATGTATGCGTGTGTAACCGTCGATTTGAAAGAAGGAAACTCGACGAGTAGCCTTAGGGTTTCGATCATGAACCGAAGGAACTCGACGAGTCACTCCGGTGACTCAGCGAGTGGGCAAGTACTTCAAGGAACTCGGCGAGTTAGGGTCAACATGGACTGTTGACCTTGACTGATGAGTTTGACTTTGACCAGAGTTTGATTAGTTGGCTTATGGGGTACCTTGAATGGTTGGGAACTTATGGGTATGATTATACTATGGTAATAGGTGGTGGAGTTTGTGGCAATGATCCGAGGGTTGAAGTATATCTACTGAGTCGACATCTGCAAGGTGAGTTATCCTCACTATATCAATAGGGTCTAAGGCACCAAGGTCGGCCCTTTAGTTGTTATTGTTATGGTATGCTACATGTGGTTATGATCTGTTAGATCGGAATCAAGATAGATAGTATGTTATGCTCTTATGATCTATAGGGATTGATATGTTAGAGACATGCTAAGTCGGTGCTCTAGTTTTGAGGGATTGCTATGATTGGTGATCAGTGAGATAGATATGTTTGATGTATGTATATGCCAGTATATGTTAGTTATACGCACATGGTTATTTGCTTGTTGCTTGGGTTGAGGCGGTCTTGCTTTGTGCAGAAGGCCAACACACCCTATGACGGTCCTGGGAGACTGTAGGCCCACATGGCGGTCCAGTTATGCCGAAGGCTCGGGACAGATTCAGATAGACTGTAGGCTTTGCAGGGCGGTCCAGTCAGGCCGATGGCCCAGTATGCATGTTGTTGATTGTATGTTATTGTTATGGTTTTATCGGTGTGGTATTGGTATTTTGGGGGTAGCTCACTAAGCCCTCGGGCTTACAGTTTTCAGTTTATTGTTTCAGGTACTTCAGGAGATTATGGCAAGGCGAAGGCGTTATGGTACCGCTCCTCATCCTTATGATCTGGTTATTGGGACACTCTGATGAATATTTATTGAAAACATTTTTATAAACAAATATTATCTGGTTTTATTTATGATTGGAAAAGTTTAAATTTGGCGTAAAATTTCTGGATGTTACAAGTTGGTATCAGAGCCTTGACACACGTGTGAACCTAGTCTCAAATCAAGGGAATTTTCGAAATAAATTAAAAAATGGTTTTCAAAATAAAGGATGGAGAATGCAGAGGGTACGATCAGCCGGAGCCTGTAAGTAAACCCCAAAATACCATACAGTTATTTGATATTATGATATGATAGAATAGCATGCTAGTGCTAGGCTAGGAAACTTTAGGAATCGCATGATAGACTTGCCTGATTATATGATACCTACTAGCCTATGGTTTCTTGTATATGAAATTGACATCATAACTGTAGATGTTTAGTATATACATCACGGCTGTGTATAATCAAGATCTTATAGTCTGAGAATGTTTGATATGACCTTAGTGTAGGATTGGATATTTGAAAGTCTATCGGGTCCAACGTTATGTGTTGCTAGCATACACTAGTGCTGTAGGGTTGGTGAAAGTTTCATGGATGTGTGAGTTGTGGAAAGCTTTGAGACCAGTGGCAAGATAGTCGATATTCCCCTAGGAGAGAGGGTTGAGCGCATATGATGTTAGTGATAGTATTAGGGCGTTATGGTGATACTTGAGACAAATATGGGTAGGTGCGGAAGGTAGTATGGGCCATACTACTGGAAGCACATGACCCATATGTTGGATAAGGTGTCTAAGTCTATAACTTATTTGGTATATACTTGACCCGACCCGGCATGGTCCATTTGGGTTGCATTTCACCCGAACTATTTATGGATAATTTTATGAGAGTTATACACATATGTTTATTAATATATTATAAGTTATAATATATTAATATGAAGTCATGTTATTTAATTAGTCTTAGTCTTAAATTAATTATGAATTAATTTAGAGATTAAAAAGAAGACTAATTAGATTGTGGGCTATTGGTTTTATATAGTGTGGGCTAACACTCATTTATTAATGGGCTAGGCTTGTATGGAAGTCCATGGATGATCCATGGAGCTTTTAACCCATGGATCCTTGGAAAAGGAAAGGTCATGGGTTATTAGGGTTTCACCCTAATCATGTACACTATATAAGCATGCTTATGTTGCATGAAATAGCCACTAGTGGCACTAGTTGTGTGAGACTTTGTGTGTGGCCGATTTCTATGTGTGTATACACTCTCTCAAAGTTTTCCAAGAGTTTGTGGTGATTTGTGATTCCATTTGAGGCATTCACACTATTGGTGCTTGGCCCTCAAACTCCTTAGGAATCAAACTCATCATCAAAAGGTATGTAATCTCATCTAATTCTTTTATGTTTAAAAGTACCCCACGCCATGTTAGATAGGTTATGAACCTTGGAAAAATTATTATTTTGCATGTATTTAGACAAACATAGATACAAGGTTTATTAGGGTTGCATGCACACTTAGGAAGTGTTAGATTGCTCAAAACCCAACAGTGGTATCAGAGCCTAGGCTTGCTTGTTTGAATACTTGATGCAAATTGATGAAAATCGAAGATTTTATGCTGTCTGCACAGCTGACTCGCCGAGTCCATGAAGGGACTCGACGAGTCCAAGGCAAAACTCATCCAACTCGGCGAGTTGGTTCATGCACTCGACGAGTTGGACCCCCAGACAACATATCTTCGAGTTTTGGTGCTGGAATTGGTCTAGAATCATTACCTTAAACTGTTTTGGACTCATAAAACCTGTTTTTGATGTGGTAATGATGATGGTGGACCAATTTCAAAGTTATAATCAAAATTTCAATTTTATATGTGTTCATATGATTCTTGAAATTGTTGATGTAGATGTTCATGTTCATATGAGTTTTGTTAGATCATAGGAATTATTTGCAAATTGTTTGTTAGTTAATTCTTGGTCTTAATGTGTTTTAATGGAATTCTTAATTTTTCCTCAAGTTATGGAATTCCAAGAGGTTTTCTTTTAAATGTTTTTTTAAGAAGTTGTAGGTTACATTTTCTTGAAGAGTTTTTCCCATAAATGTTTTATGGACTCCATAACTTATCCTCAAGTTATGGATTTCCAAGAGACTCTTCATTAAAAGCTTTAAAACACTTAATTAAAACTCATAAGTTATGAATATCCAAAAGTTTATGAATTGTTCAAAACTTGCCCTCAAGTTTTGGAACTTGTAAAGTCTCACACAAACTTTAATTCCACATCCTAGAAGTTTTAAAAGTTAAAATTCTACCCTTATACTATTATAAGATTAATGGTTAATTATTATATATATGTATAAGAACAAGTCGTTTTACCGTTAGTAGGCCTCATTCACGAAACCGGTCTATAAGGTGGGTATAAGGTTGTTGCCTATAAAATGGTGACTTAATGGGTGTCCACTCTCACCCACCGCTTGCTTGATCGGTGGAGGGTCGTTAGCCGAACGGGTAAGACAATGACTTTAAATTCTCATTAAAAGTATAATGAATATTATAAAGTTACTAAATATTTTTTTTAATTCCCAATCTTAGTTACTTTAGGAAAAATGTGAATTTGGTGCTAGCCCATGGAATTCACACTTTGTACCTTACCAAGTCGTTGGTGGAGCGTGTGTGGTTAACCGGCACACTAACTTGGACTAGTAAGGATCACGAAGGGTGACTTAATGTTTGTCATAGATCAATGGAGTGTGTGTGGTTAACCGGCACATTGATTGGGTGATAATATTAAGGGTACCAAGTGAATTGATATGGTTATTCACACCTTGTTTTGTGATCCTCGGCATCCCAGTCACAAAATTTGAGAGGGCACACTCGAGATTGAAACATGTCATTGAAAAGTTCAATGAATCTCAAAAGATCTAGGAATTTCAAATCCAATTAAAACCTAATTAATTATTTCGTTTTTCATGGTGGAAATTGGTGAATCGTCATTCACCTACCTTCAAATATTTTATAGTTTGGATTACGTCATCCCTCTTCCAAATTATAAAATATTGTGTTGGGTCCTAGCCTTAATATTTCATATTGGGTGTTATATTAAGGACTTTGAATCAACTAACTTGATTTTCTCCCATTATAGATGTCTGGTTCAGACAACTATGATCTTCCCAAATCTCTTGAAGATGGTGTCCCTCAACATCATGCTTCACTTCCTCCACCTCCTCCAATTATTCTCCCTCACCCACAAGTTCTTGAAAAGTTTAAAGTCACTTAATCCATATTGGAAATCATAGTCTATGTGTGCTCACATCTTGGAGATAAAGTCACATATTGACAAGCCGGTAGAGTTGGGTGTCAAAGTCTCGTGAAAGTTGGATGTTCAATCACTTTCTTAGTAACATAGTGAGTCTCTTTGGGACTACTATGAGACAGACTATGACATGACCCTTAATGATGGTATCTATTTGCTTGGTGTTGTGGAATCAGCAATGAGTTGGAACACTAGTAAAGCAAATTTGATTAAAAGAACAACTTCCCAAGTCTTAAATGGACATTGACAATGGTAGCATTGGATATCTAGAAAAGCATTTCTCTTCCCAATGGAAAGGGATCGGTCATAGTCAACTCGGTTGATCAAATGGTAAAGAGAAAGGCTAAGTCTGAGATAGTCTCATGTGCCATTACCAAAGGGTCCATGTGTTTTGTTGCTAAAGGAAGGGGCATTGGTTGCGAAGCTGCCCTATTCACCTGAAAGATCATAAGATTGATCAAGTAAAAAGTTTGACTCTGCTTCAGTTAAAGTCCACTGACTAACTCTATTAAGTTTCTATTTGGAGATTCTTATTACATAATGTGAATGGGTCACATGTTGATGTTTTTAAGAATCAAAGAAAAGATAGGAAGCTTAAAGTAAGTATATGTTGATTCTGATTGCAAAGGTGGGTTTCAATCGCATGGTTCGGTAATCAGAATTTTGAGTTGTTGCTTAAGAGTTATAATATATTGCTTATGAATAGATAACAACAAGGTTTTCATGTGGATTGTAAGGATAAGTTTTTCCGCAAAGTTTTAAAATAAATAAAAAAAAAGGTTTTAATTTTATTTATTTTTGTAACAGCCCGAAATCTCAGGTATTGTTTAATTATGTTTTTAGGGTGAGTTAAGGGGGGGGGGGACTCGGCGAGTTGGAGCCTAGACTCGCCGAGTAGGATCGCAGACTTGGTCGCGGATTCGCGACTGGACTCGACGAGTCCAGATATGGACTCGGCGAGTCGACGCTGTTCAGCAGAAACCCTAACCGTTCGGTTTTGGATCGTATATAATGCTCTTATATGCCGTCATTGTCCGTCTTTAGTCGATTGAGAGGAACCCTAAACGGCTGTGGGCATCTAGAGCAAGATTGGAGGATTTTAGGGCTTGAAGAGATTGTTGGGCAAAGAGGAGAAGGGTTTTGGCTAGAGGAACAGCAAGGGATTCGAGTTCTGCGGTTTGGAGACTCAGAGAGGGCATATTCCAGGTAATATTTCGGATTCCAATTCTGTTATTTGATGTGTATGCGAAATTAGGGTTTATGAAACCCATTTAGTGATTAGATGGGTTATTATGTTATTACCCGAACGTTTATACCCCAGTAATAAGATGTTTAGAAGTCCAGAAAGTCCCATGATTGTATATCTCGGGATCATACGTAATTCAGAAAGCAGTTACTCGTCTGCATGGCATGGACTCGCCGAGTTGTTCTTCAGACTCGGCGAGTAGCTTGAAGATTTACTGGGACTCGCCGAGTTGTTCTTCAGACTCGGCGAGTGGAGTCGGGGTGGCCCCGCGATTCTTCCAGGGGTAACTCGTCGGGTCAAGGAGGATACTCGACGAGTAGATAATGAATCTCAGAAAGTTGGAGGACGTCTAGACTCGCCGAGTCTCCATGGTACTCGCCGAGTCCGGTCAAGTTGACCGTTGACCAGAGTTGACCTAAGTCTGACTTCTTAGGGATAGTCACACTTAGAAGATATAAGTATTAATGAGATATGTGATGTTATAGGGAGGTTGTAGCTCGTCGGTTGTGCACGAGTCATTTCGGGATTTGCTAGCGTTCAGCTTTTACGAGGTGAGTCTTCTCACTATACTGAACCCGGAAGGGTTTGATTGTGTGACCGGAAGGTCGAATATGATATGTGATATGTATGCTATATGTGGTAAGTTATTTGTTATATGTGCTATGTATGTTGTGGGCCGGAAGGCGATTATATTATGGGCCGGAAGGCAATATGTTATGGGCCGGAAGGCGATATGTTGTGTGATGGACCGGAAGGTCGGCGTGGGTAGGACCGGAAGGTTTACCCAGCAGGGACGGAAGTCCCCTGAGACACATGGACCGGAAGGTCGGGCCTGGAAAGGCGTATGTGCGTAAGTTGTATATTGGGGAACTCACTAAGCATTTATGCTTACAGTTGTTGTGCATGTATTTCAGGTACTAGCGAGGACCGTGGGAAGGCGCCGGCGTGATCGGTACACACTGAAGAATGCTTTTTATGATCTTGGGATTTTGATTATTTGTATTTGACAGAATACTTAAACTATTTATGCCTTGTTTTGAATGGAAATAAATACATTTTTAAAATGAAAAATTTGTTTGAAAATTTGAGTTGTTACAATTGGTATCAGAGCCTTGGTTTGAGGGATTCGGGTGCACCTTCGGGAGTAGCTGAACTCAAACCGAGGATTTGAGGGAAACTTTTTAAATAAAGGCATAAACTTTTGTAAATGGTTTTGTGGTAAGCAAGAAAGAAGCAGTGTGTACGATCAGTCAGCGCCCGAACGGTAAAGATCCCCAAAATACCTTACAATATTATATGATATGAATTGTTATGCATGCTAGAAGACTAGGTATCCATGGTAGGACTAGAGTGGCCTGATTTGTGATGCCTTAGTCTAGGGAAATTTGCCTATATGAGATGTGTTGCTAGCATGCGGGTAGATAGTGCATATCAGCAGTAGAGTACTCACTATCCGGAGTTTGGGGGAGGAGGACTTGGGATGAACACTGATGCGGTGTGGTCGGTAGTATTGGGCCCGTACTACCGAGGACACCGGGTCAGTGGGAGACCCAAGTAAGAACCCCTGGATATCGGGGACTGAGTAGGGTTGCGTATCGAGTATGATTATACTCGGAGGAGTCTCTGATAGTTTTATGTTGTATTTCAGAGACATCATGGTTAGACCCCGCCACGGAGCGAGTACGAGCAGTGTGAGTGACGAGGATATTCGTCAGATGATTCACGAGGAGGTGGCGGCCGCGATCCGAGCTGAGATCCCGGAGATGTTTGGGTCTATTAAGACCACCCTGATGGAGACATTCGATGAGCGGTACGCCGCGTTGACTGAGCCTGCAACCGCTGCAGCTACCGCAGCTGTGGTCGCTGCTAGGCCACAGGGAGGTGACTCGTTGCTGTTCCGAGAGTTCAGCAACACGAAGCCACCGGAGTTCGATGGGACGCAGGATCCGATTGCTGCGATGAGGTGGATCGCGGACATAGAGGGGTGCTTCTACACGTGTTCATGCCCAGAGCACCTGAGGGTACGGTTCGCTTTGAACCAGCTCCGCCTGGGAGCGAAGGACTGGTGGAAGTTCGTGACGGCGAACTTCACTTTGGCAGAGACTACAACGGTGACATGGGAGGGATTTACTGCCATGTTCAGGGATGAGTACGTTCCCCCGGTGGAGAGGGAACGATTGGTGCAGGAGTTTTTAACCCTCAAGCAGGGTACTGATTCTGTTGCGGTGATTACGCGGAAGTTTCATGAGAGGGCAATGTTCTGCCCCGAGCTGGTGTCCACTGATCAGGCTCGGATGAGCCGGTACTTGGGAGTGTTGAGGAGGGATATCCGGGAGTTTGTTTCGAACTCCACCTATCATACTTTTGCTGAGCTTCAGGCGAATGCCAGGAAGCGCGAGATCGAGTTGGAGACCCAGGCCAGAGAGGAGGCCGAGTCTCAGCGGGTGGACCGGCGACCGGCTCAGTTCCAGCCGGCAGCCAAGCGGACCAAGTCCGCCGATGCGAGGACGGGAGGTTCGAAGAGCCGCACTTGCGGAAAGTGCGGCAAGGGTCATGAGGGGGCGTGTCGATCTGGTGCTTGCTACAAGTGTGGCAAGGAGGGGCACATTGCTAGGGAGTGTCCCAAGGGATTTACGGTTTGCTTTCATTGCAACCAGACTGGCCATAGGAAGGCCGAGTGCCCTCAGCTTCTTCAGGGATCTGCACCTGCTGCCGGAACTACTGCGACTCGACCGGTGAAGGCCGAGGCCCCGAGGGCTCGGGGGAGAGCCTTTCAGCTGACTGCGGAGGAGGTCCGCGCTGCGCCCGATGTTGTGGCAGGTATGTTGTAATTCATGTAATTATTTTAATGTCGAGATGTTATGCTTATCTTATTGTATGCGTAGGTACTTTTCTTGTGAACTCTGTGCCTGCCTTAGTGTTATTTGACTCGGGTGCGAGTAGGTCCTTTGTGTCCTTAGCCTTTAGTCAGCATATCAGCGTCAGTCGTGAGTCATTGAGTCGACCTTTGAGAGTTTCTATAGCTGACGAGAAAGTGATTTGTGCCACGGAGGTTTTTCGGGGATGTGTACTAGAGATTTTCGGGGTGGAATTCCTGATTGACCTAATCCCTATTGCGATGGGTGATGTTTGTGTCATCGTAGGCATGGACTGGTTGAGCCGATTCGGCGCTGTTATCGACTGTGAGCATCAGCTGGTGACCATACGAGACCATAGTGGGGGAGTCCTTTCGGTGTACGGCGAGGGTACCCGTTCGGGATCAGCTTTTTGTTCGGCCGCTAGGGCGAGGAAGTGTCTACAGCAGGGCTGTAAGGGTTTTGTGGCGTATGTGATGGATACGCGGGAGGTTCCCGAGAGACCGAAATCAGTTGAGGAGGTCCCTGTGGTGCGTGAATTTCCAGATGTTTTCCCCGAGGAGCTGCCGGGAGTACCTCCTGTGAGGCAAGTAGAGTTTGGTATCGATCTGGTTCCGGGGGCCGCGCCTATTGCTAAGGTGCCTTATCGTCTTGCACCTCCAGAGATGCAAGAGTTGTCCTCGCAGCTCCAGGAACTGTTGGGGAAGGGATTCATTCGGCCGAGCAGCTCGCCGTGGGGAGCACCTATTCTGTTCGTCAAGAAGAAGGATGGTTCGCACCGGATGTGTATTGATTACCGGGAGTTGAACAAGTTGACGGTCAAGAACCGTTACCCGTTACCGAGGATCGATGATTTGTTCGATCAGTTGCAGGGAGCATCTTGGTTCTCCAAGATCGATCTGAGGTCGGGGTACCATCAGGTGAGAGTGCGGGAGGAGGATGTCCAGAAGACAGCGTTTAGGACGCGATATGGGCATTATGAGTTTGTGGTGATGCCTTTCGGACTCACCAATGCCCCGGCGGTGTTCATGGATCTCATGAACAGGGTGTGCAGACCGATGTTGGATCGGTCAGTGATTGTATTCATCGACGACATCCTGGTGTATTCTAGATCTAGAGAGCAGCATGAGGAGCATTTGAGGGAGGTCCTTGAGGTATTGAGGTCGGAGAAGCTTTATGCAAAGTTCTCCAAATGTGACTTCTGGCTGCGAGAGGTCCAATTTCTAGGACATGTTGTCAATCAGAAAGGGATATTGGTCGATCCGGCCAAGGTTGAGGCGGTGATGAGTTGGGAGGTGCCGAAGTCACCTTCTGAGATCAGGAGTTTCCTTGGGTTGGCAGGGTATTACTGGAGATTCATCAAGGATTTCTCCAAGATCGCAGTGCCACTCACCAGATTGACCCGGAAGGGTGTTGCATTCTCATGGGGGCCCGAGCAGCAGACCTCCTTTGAGACACTTCGCCAGAGGTTGTGCGAAGCCCCGGTATTAGCTCTTCCAGAAGGGATGGAAGATTTTGTGGTATATTGCGACGCATCGATTTCGGGATTGGGTGCAGTGTTGATGCAGAGGGGTCATGTGATAGCTTATGCGTTGAGACAGCTGAAGCCTAATGAGGCGAGATACCCTACGCATGATTTAGAGTTGGGAGCAGTAGTGTTCGCTCTCAAGATTTGGCGTCACTACCTGTATGGGGTTCGATGTACGATATATACGGACCATAAGAGCTTGAAGTATTTGATGGATCAGCCCAACCTAAATATGCGTCAGAGGAGGTGGTTGGATGTGGTCAAGGATTACGATTGTGAGATCCTGTACCACCCAGGCAAGGCTAATGTGGTAGCCGACGCGTTGAGTCGCAGGGCGGAGAGCACTCCATTGCGAGATGTATGCTTGAGACTGACTGTGATGACTCCAGTATTGGACGCTATTCGCGGGGCACAGGCAGAGGCGGTGCGACCAGAAATGCAGAAGAAAGAGCGGGTTGTGGGGTTAGTTTCAGAGTTTGTTAAGGATAGTCGAGGGCTTATGACGTTTCAGGGTCGGATCTGGGTACCGTTCGTGGGCGGTACGCGTATTACTTTGATGGAAGAGGCTCATAGGTCGAAATTCTCGATCCATCCCGGTGCTACGAAGATGTATTTGGATTTGAGGAAGGAGTATTGGTGGCCCTGTATGAAGAGGGACGTGGCATGGTTCGTTGAGAGGTGCTTGACCTGCCGTAGGGTTAAGGCCGAGCACCAGAGACCGCATGGCAAGTTACAGCCATTGGAGATCCCCGAGTGGAAGTGGGAACAGATCTCTATGGATTTTATCACCAAATTGCCGAGGACTGCCAGGGGAGTTGATGCAATTTGGGTGATTGTGGATAGGTTGACGAAGAGTGCACACTTCCTTGCCATCAGTGAGAGTTCTTCAGCGGAGAAGTTGGCAGAGATATATGTGAGAGAAGTGGTATCTCGGCATGGGGTGCCGATCTCGATTGTGTCAGACCGTGATGTGCGCTTCACTTCCAGATTCTGGAAGAAATTCCACGAGGAGCTGGGTACTAAATTGCATTTTAGTACCGCATACCATCCCCAGACAGACGGTCAGAGCGAGCGGACGATTCAGACGCTGGAGGACATGCTCCGAGCGTGCGTGTTAGACTTCGGGGGTAGTTGGGATGCGTATTTACCCTTAGCAGAGTTCTCCTACAACAACAGCCATCATTCGAGCATTGGTATGCCACCTTTTGAGCTGTTGTATGGTAGGAGGTGTCGGACCCCCATTTGCTGGGGAGAGGTGGGACAGAGAGTCATGGGCAGCACGGAGATCGTGCTTCAGACGACAGAGCAGATTCAGCAAGTGAGACAAAGGTTATTGACGGCCCAGAGCCGACAGAAGAGTTATGCAGACAGGCGCCGATCCGAGCTTGAATTTCAGGTCAGCGACTTCGTTCTTCTGAAGGTCTCTCCTTGGAAAGGGGTGATTCGATTCAGGAAGAGGGGCAAATTGGGGCCCCGGTATATTGGGCCATTTCGTGTGATTGCAAGGATAGGCCGGGTAGCCTATCGGCTGGAGTTGCCACCGGAGTTGGGTCAGATCCACGACACTTTTCATGTGTCGCAGTTGAGGAAGTGCATAGCCGATGAGTCGGCAGTGGTTCCATTGGAGGATATTCAGGTGGATGCGAGCCTGAATTACGCGGAGAGACCAGTGGCTATCAGAGATCGGAAAATCAAGGTTTTGAGGAACAAGGAGGTACCTCTGGTGTTGGTTCAATGGCAACACCGTAAGGGATCGGAAATGACTTGGGAACCGGAACGTGAGATGCGGGAGCAGCATCCGGAACTATTTGCAGAGTGAGACTTCGAGGGCGAAGTCTAATCCAAGTGGGGAAGAGTTGTAACAGCCCGAAATCTCAGGTATTGTTTAATTATGTTTTTAGGGTGAGTTAAGGGGGGGGGGGACTCGGCGAGTTGGAGCCTAGACTCGCCGAGTAGGATCGCAGACTTGGTCGCGGATTCGCGACTGGACTCGACGAGTCCAGATATGGACTCGGCGAGTCGACGCTGTTCAGCAGAAACCCTAACCGTTCGGTTTTGGATCGTATATAATGCTCTTATATGCCGTCATTGTCCGTCTTTAGTCGATTGAGAGGAACCCTAAACGGCTGTGGGCATCTAGAGCAAGATTGGAGGATTTTAGGGCTTGAAGAGATTGTTGGGCAAAGAGGAGAAGGGTTTTGGCTAGAGGAACAGCAAGGGATTCGAGTTCTGCGGTTTGGAGACTCAGAGAGGGCATATTCCAGGTAATATTTCGGATTCCAATTCTGTTATTTGATGTGTATGCGAAATTAGGGTTTATGAAACCCATTTAGTGATTAGATGGGTTATTATGTTATTACCCGAACGTTTATACCCCAGTAATAAGATGTTTAGAAGTCCAGAAAGTCCCATGATTGTATATCTCGGGATCATACGTAATTCAGAAAGCAGTTACTCGTCTGCATGGCATGGACTCGCCGAGTTGTTCTTCAGACTCGGCGAGTAGCTTGAAGATTTACTGGGACTCGCCGAGTTGTTCTTCAGACTCGGCGAGTGGAGTCGGGGTGGCCCCGCGATTCTTCCAGGGGTAACTCGTCGGGTCAAGGAGGATACTCGACGAGTAGATAATGAATCTCAGAAAGTTGGAGGACGTCTAGACTCGCCGAGTCTCCATGGTACTCGCCGAGTCCGGTCAAGTTGACCGTTGACCAGAGTTGACCTAAGTCTGACTTCTTAGGGATAGTCACACTTAGAAGATATAAGTATTAATGAGATATGTGATGTTATAGGGAGGTTGTAGCTCGTCGGTTGTGCACGAGTCATTTCGGGATTTGCTAGCGTTCAGCTTTTACGAGGTGAGTCTTCTCACTATACTGAACCCGGAAGGGTTTGATTGTGTGACCGGAAGGTCGAATATGATATGTGATATGTATGCTATATGTGGTAAGTTATTTGTTATATGTGCTATGTATGTTGTGGGCCGGAAGGCGATTATATTATGGGCCGGAAGGCAATATGTTATGGGCCGGAAGGCGATATGTTGTGTGATGGACCGGAAGGTCGGCGTGGGTAGGACCGGAAGGTTTACCCAGCAGGGACGGAAGTCCCCTGAGACACATGGACCGGAAGGTCGGGCCTGGAAAGGCGTATGTGCGTAAGTTGTATATTGGGGAACTCACTAAGCATTTATGCTTACAGTTGTTGTGCATGTATTTCAGGTACTAGCGAGGACCGTGGGAAGGCGCCGGCGTGATCGGTACACACTGAAGAATGCTTTTTATGATCTTGGGATTTTGATTATTTGTATTTGACAGAATACTTCAACTATTTATGCCTTGTTTTGAATGGAAATAAATACATTTTTAAAATGAAAATTTTGTTTGAAAATTTGAGTTGTTACAATTTTAAAAATATCCTTATAATGGCATCTGTGGAAAATTGTTGCTTATATGTTTCCAGTAATAGCAATATTGGAAAGTGGATTTGATTCCTTCATTTGTGGTAGTGTCTGAATTTACCGAATGAAGAAAGTTTTTCATCACCCAAGTTTCAATTGGACAGAAACTTGGAATCATACAAGTTGTATTGTATGATGAATGAGAATTTTCATCTTTGAAAATTAAGACTAATTCTTTGATCACATGTATATGTGAGTCAATTGAAGGACTAAGGAATTAGGTACATTGGGTGTGCGCTGATCAAGGTCCACCACAAAGATTGATTTGTCATGATTTACTAAAGATTAGTAAATATGATTATACTTATGAAGTTAAGTATAATTCTGTAACATTGGAAAGGTTACAATGTATGACAAAACAAATGAAAAGAACCAAATTAGGCAGAAAGATAAAAGTTTCTCAAATCTGAAAGGATGGGAGAGTACTTTAGTATCATATTTCATGATCATCTTAATGATTATGAAACCATATTACAAATTCATACTCTAAGGACGTCTTAGTGCATTGTTATGGCTAAGAAGAGAGGTCATGAATTGTTGGATTGGTTAAAATCAAGAAGATGAGTCATACTTCGTTCCAAAACAATTCTTAGAGTCATACTCCAAGATTGTAACTTTGAGTGACATAAAGAAAGATTTATTAGCACTAGTCAAATGTAAGAGTAAAATGTTTTCTACTCTTGTACATTTGAGATTGGTAAGTTGTGATGTCTTGGATGAGACAAAGACCAACTAAGACCAATTGTGTGAAGTGTTAGTCTTGATAAGAATCCACACTATCCCTTGAATATTTGTTTTGTCAAGGAATGGTTCTTGAATGGGGAAACTTATATGTCAAGGGGACAGTGGGAGCCTTAAAGATCCTGAAAGAGTTTCAAGATTTAATCAAGAGTAAAATCTGTAATTTATCACTAGCACACGACTTAAGGTTTGCAACCTATTGTGATGACATAATTCTTATTTCTGTACCTACTTCAAATAAGTTGAATTTGCATGTGAGTTATTAGAGTTCAACTTGGAAGCATTGGTGGGCCTTGTGCTGCCAAGGTGACAAGAAACTAAGACTGAATAAGTTTAATCCATGTAAGGCTGAATTTGTCACTAACCTTATCTTGTGATTATGGTTTTGACAAATTCACATGGATAGGAACTCATACACTTTAAAATCTAAGTGTCATAAGGTTTCTCTCCGATTCATGAAAATGATGGTGAGGAAACGTTTTCACTAAGTAGATTTTACGTAGATATCAATTGTGTTATTTGCATTTTCAAAAGTCGTTAGTGGAGCGCGTGTGGTTAACCGGCACACTAACATGGACTTATGAGAAATGGAAAATGCCTAAGCAATTGAGACTATGATTACGGCATCCCTTTTTATAGTTCCGAAAATTGTTTAGACACACATGTGAGCTATCTAAGAAAGGGTGTATGAATCTAAATTTCAGAAGTCCAGCAGATTTCTGGAAATATGTCAGAGCTAGTGGGAGCATAAGTGTTATTCTGATAATCATCATGTTAGTGGGAGCATGATTATTACGTTTAGTGTTGCAAGTTAGCAATGTTACTTATATAAAAACAAAAGTTTCAATTCGTGAAGTTGCAGGGGTTGAAAATTTGTTTTGCTATAATTAAGGGAGAGGAAATTATACTTCATTTCAATTCTAAAGCTTAGATTGAGATTTTAATCATCTTTAGTCAAGAATATATATATATATATATATATATATATATATATATATATATATATATATATATATATATATATATATATATATATATGAATTTTATGTTGGAATGGTTCAACTTGAAGAAATTCTATATATATTGTGTTTTCAAAATTCGATTATGATTACGGCATCCCTCTTCATAGTTAAATTTTGAAAACATGGCAAATAAAAAAATATTGTAGCAAGAGACTGGTCTAGTATCATGTCTTTATGTCAAACATCATGAATCGTATCCCATATGCTTCGGATATAGGATCGATTGCATGTGCTATAATATTCATCTTTTCTAAATTTTCAAAATGCTTAAGGCACTGAGAAGGGAAAAGTCTAGAACTGGATGTGACTAAAGTGATTAAGCAATTGTCGAGGAGAATCTGAGGTTCGCCAAAGATTGGTTGCTCAGGGAAAGTTGGAAGTATGATGTAAGTTGTCGGAACGGACCATATTGACATATTCTGAAAAGAAGTAACTCTTGTTCGGAAGTGATAGTCAAAATGGGACTATGGAAATGTCTCCATAGGTGGAAGTTATTCAATCTATGTAAGATTCGAAAAGCTTAATGCAAGAAGGATGTTCAAAGCAATGTACTTTGAATATGAGACTTTCGTTCCATAGAAGTTGACCTTATTTGGAATACTCTGTAATGACTAGTGACAAGGTTTTGGTGACTTTGTGCATAATCATTACAAGAGGAACATTGCATAAAAGTTTAAAATCTAACAGATTTTTTGGTAAATGATAGGAATCGGGGATTCTCACATTTACAATAAGGATTTGGGATTGTGTAATGAGTATCATTGGAATCATGTTCAATTGATCTACATCACAATGTAAGGATCATAGACAAACATAGTGTGCATACTTGGAGTATGGCATAACTATTGTTTAGAAAAACAAAGTGTACATGCTAGGAGCATGGGACGACTGTTGTTTTTATTCAAGTCTTAAGTTGATTGTTTGAAACATTATACAATGAATAATGTGTAATCAATATGATGATAAATAAAAGGTGGTTCTATTTATATTCAAAAGGGTTCTGAGACCATATTGGATTCGATTATTATTGTGTTTCACTTTGCATGTTTTGACTTCCAAAATAGCTAGGTTATTCTTTCCGAATGACTAAGTTATTTAAACACTCCACAGTCGTTCATATGTTGGAAGTAGGTATGAATCAAGACTGTCATGAATCGAGTTTGTAGATGGCTAAATGGGTTCAGTCATAGCAATGGTTGCTACAACATTCATGAGTGCTCATAAGTTATGAGTATTGGAATAAACCCACGCTCACTTGTATCACTTCATGGAATTTATCTCGAGTGATCGTGAGACGGTAATATCTTATAAATCTTCAAACCTAGAGATATGAGTTGTTACCTATGAGTTGGTTGTGCATTGATTGCACGTAAACGCATCAGTAACTTGATGTTATAAAACGTGCCTTTGTGTACAATTCAACAAGTAGTAGAACAAGCATATGAGTCGAAGTTTATCTGTTCCTTCTAGAAATAGAAGCGATATCTGGGCCTCTCGATGATTTTGTTGTGACCTATGTACCGGCCGGTCAGAACTAAATTGATGTGTTCGATTAAGTTCTTTGTCAAACAAATCGAAAATCGGGAAACAAACTGCTGGACAATAAGTACAACGTTTGTTCCATGTATTTGTCCGGCTGATATCATGAGAACAGAGGATTATATGATCACTTATCTAAAATGGCGCTTCATAGTTCAACAGAGTTTTCGAGAGCTACGATTGCTAGTTGGTTCCTGAAGTAACATACGCAAATATAGTTATTAGACTTATCCAAGTGGGAGTCTGTTGGATAAGGTGTCTAAGTCCATAACTTATTTGGTATATACTTGACCCGACCCGGCATGGTCCATTTGGGTTGCATTTCACCCGAACTATTTATGGATAATTTTATGAGAGTTATACACATATGTTTATTAATATATTATAAGTTATAATATATTAATATGAAGTCATGTTATTTAATTAGTCTTAGTCTTAAATTAATTATGAATTAATTTAGAGATTAAAAAGAAGACTAATTAGATTGTGGGCTATTGGTTTTATATAGTGTGGGCTAACACTCATTTGTTAATGGGCTAGGCTTGTATGGAAGTCCATGGATGATCCATGGAGCTTTTAACCCATGGATCCTTGGAAAAGGAAAGGTCATGGGTTATTAGGGTTTCACCCTAATCATGTACACTATATAAGCATGCTTATGTTGCATGAAATAGCCACTAGTGGCACTAGTTGTGTGAGACTTTGTGTGTGGCCGATTTCTATGTGTGTATACACTCTCTCAAAGTTTTCCAAGAGTTTGTGGTGATTTGTGATTCCATTTGAGGCATTCACACTATTGGTTCTTGGCCCTCAAACTCCTTAGGAATCAAACTCATCATCAAAAGGTATGTAATCTCAACTAATTTTTTTATGTTTAAAAGTACCCCACGCCATGTTAGATAGGTTATGACCCTTGGAAAAATTATTATTTTGCATGTATTTAGACAAACATAGATCCAAGGTTTATTAGGGTTGCATGCACACTTAGGAAGTGTTAGATTGCTCAAAACCCAACACCATACACATAGCACGATGAGATTGCTGCACCGTTCCGAGCGCAGCTGCTAAAGATGTTTGGGTCGATTAAGACCGTGGTGGTTAAGCACTTTGATGAGCGATATGAAGCTCTAGCAGAGACAGCTGCCGCTGAGCCACATCGACTGTAACCGCGACAGGGGTTGGAGAAGGAGCCGGCAGGGCTTTCCAGTACCGGGACTTCAATAACACGAAGCCTCCGACATTTGATGGTACACAAGATGCGATCAGGGCGATGAGGTGGTTATCTGACGTGGAGGGTTGTTTCTTCACGTGTTCATGTCCTGCTGACCAAAAGGTCAGGTGTGCCTTGAACCTGCTGAGGCTTGGGGAAAAGTACTGGTGGAGATTGACGACAGGGTCGTACACTGATGATCAACGAGCTGCTATTACTTGGGAGCAGTTCCAGGATATGTTCCACACCCGCTACGTTCCACGCGTTGAGAGGGAGTGACCTGCTCAGGAGTTTTTGACATTGAGGCAGGATGGGGAGTCAGTGATGGAGACCACTCATATGTTCACGGAGAGGGCTGTGTTTTGCCCAGAGTTTGCTTCAAAGCAGTCTCAGATGACTCGTTATGTGAGTATGCTCAAGATTGATATTCGACAGTTCGTTGCTACGCAACGTTGTGAGACTCTCTTGGATCTTCAGGAAGCCACGAGGCAGTGTGAGTTGGAGTTAGAGCTACAGTTGAAGGAGCAGCGTCAGGTTCCGACACAGTCTCAGCCGGCACCTAAGCGGTCCAAGACTGCTGATACTCGGACCGGGGGTCAGCAGAGCCACACTTGTGGAAAGTGTGGCAGGGGGTCATTCTGGAGTTTGTCGAGCAGGAGGTGGTTGCCACAAATGTGGCAAGGAGGGGCACTATGCCAGGGATTGTCACCAGTCCGCCCCTCCAGCAGATATGAGGATTTGTTACCATTTCCATCAGGTTGGTCACGTGAAGACCAACTGCCTGCAGCTTGCCGCCAAGCCAGAGGAGGGATCCGCACCGGCTACTTTAAGGATTGGGGATGGGAGGCCAGTCAAGGTGGAGCCTCCGAAGGATCTCTACACGCCTTCCAGCTCACGGCCGAGAATGCCAAGGCAGCACCGGATGTGGTTGCTGGTATGTTTCTATTTTCTGTTTTAGTTATTGTATCTGTGTTATGCTTATCGGTGGTACCTGTCTTTAGGTACGTTTTTAGTAAACTCTTTGCTTGCTTTGGTTTTATTCGAATCGGGGGTGAGTCGGTCGTTTGTATCTCAGACTTTTAGTAGAGAGTTTAGTGTGTCGATAGATGAGCTTGAGTGTCCGTTGCGAGTTTCGATCGCCAACGAGTACGAGATTTCTGCTTCTTCGGTTTACCGGGGATGCGAGCTGGAGATTTTCGGGGTATCATTCCCGATAGATTTGATTCCTATTTCCATGGGGGAAGTATGTGTGATCGTAGAGATGGATTGGCTCAGACGGTTTGGCACCATGATCGACTGCGAGGGACAACGAGTGGTAGTTCGAACCCCAAGTGGGGGAGAACTGGTAGTGTATGGTGAGGGCACCAGAGTGGGAGCAGGGTTTTGTTCAGTTGCCAGTATATGTTAGTTATGCGCACATGGTTATTTGCTTGTTGCTTGGGTTGAGGCGGTTCTGCTTTGTGCTGAAGGCCAACACACTCTATGAGCGGTCCGGGGAGACTGTAGGCCCACATGGAGGTCCAGTTATGCCGAAGGCTCGGGACAGATTCAGATAGACTGTAGGCCTTGTAGGGCGGTCCAGTCAGGCCGATGGCCCAATATGCATGTTGTTGATTGTCTGTTATTGTTATGGTATTATCGGTGTGGTACTGGTATTTTGGGGGTAGCTCACTAAGCCCTTTAGACTTACAGTTTTCAGTTTATTGTTTCAGGTACTTCAGGAGATCATGGCAAGGCGAAGGTGTGACCTTACCGCTCTCCATCCTTATGATCTAGTTATTGGGACACTCTGATGAATAATGATTAAAAACATTTTTGTAAACAAATATTATCTGGTTTTATTTATGATTGGAAAAGTTTAAATTTGGCATAAAATTTCTGGATGTTACACGTACATATCGAACAGAGGAGAAGTATACGACCGGGTTGTACACCACAATCTTCGCGCTGATTTGGTGGAACACATCTTCAATACTCGAACGAATCCCGTCGTCGACGATTTTGTTGAAGACGACTTGTTCGACGATACATATGACGAATCATAAATGTTTGAATAAAATTTGGATGAGGATTTTGATGACGTGCCGAGCAACGATAATTAGACGTCACATATTATTCAACTATGTTTCGATTATGTTTTTTTTTTTTTAAATTTCTTATGTATTTTGTTTAATTAATAAAGTATTTCCCTTTTATTATTTTTAATTAATTATATTTTATACAATTAAAATAATGGTACGGTATTACATCAATTAGTTTTTTGGGGTGAGATAAAAAATAACATAACGTTGCAAAAGTGTGGTATGTGTGGTATGACATAGGGATGTCAACGGGGGCAAACGGGATGGAGAGTGCATCCCCCGCCCCCGCCCCCGAAATTTCCCCGTTTCCCGTCCCCGACCCCACCCCCGGAATATTCAGTCTTCGTACCCCCACCCCTGCCCCCGAATCCCCTTTATTACCCCCGCCCCTGATTGATTTTGGGCTAAAAGAAGTTGTTATTTAGGCTAAAGAACCTATTTTGGAGGTAACAAATAATTATTTATAGCAGAATTTACATATTAAAAATAAAAAAGTTATGTCATCTTAAAAACATTATACTAATAATTTAAAAAACATGTTTTTTTTGATGAATTTTGGAAGCTCAAAATCATTTTTTTGTTTATTATATTTATATAATTAGTATATGTAAATATATATGTAATTTATTAACGAGATTCCCATGAGGGTTTCAGGACGGGATTGCTTACCTCCGCCCCCGCCCCCGAAATTAAAACAAGGGTTAACCCTGCCCTTGCCCCCAATATTTTTTAAAAAAATCTCCCAAACAGGACGGACCCTATGGGACTTTTTAACATCCCTAGTATGACACCTAACACCCTTGCGGATTATATATTTAATGTATCCCAATGTTAAAGCAAAAATAATAGTAATAATAACAAAAGGTTTGTACTTGAATAAAACACGAAATGTCTTGATTTTGTCCGGACGTATACTCGAAACACTTTAATATTTTTATTTATTGATAACACTAGATGTGAGACTCATGTGTTATATGGGTCTATTTAAAAAAATTAAATATAAAATTTTAACAATTTGAAAAGTTTAAATTTATAAGAAAAATGTGAAAATTTTTGAATTATTAAAATTAATGAGACTTTAATGTATTGAATACATTACATATATAAACCATTTTCTAATAAATACCTTACATATATATTACCTTATATATTAAATGTGGAATTTTAAATAAATAAAATGAGAAATACAATATAATGACAAGTGGAAAATAGAAATTTTAAAATTTTTAGAAAATACCATGTGTCTAAATGAAGTAGAAGAGGACATGTGACAAAAAACCTTCATTTATTAGACTAGACTAGACTAGATTAATCCCCTAATAAATATTAATCTTTAGTTTTTGTGACTTCCGTAGAATTGAACCAAGCACAAGTTCATAAGAATGCACCGAAGTTCGAAAATCAATTTAAAAATTATGTTGAAGATTGAAGAAACTTCCGGTCTTAGAAGATCTTTGTCGTATGAATAAAAAGGGTAATCAAGTCTTTAGGACAAATGTCGTTTTATGTTGAAAGGAAAAGAGGGAATATGATAGATATAATAAATATCTTTATCATCTGTAAATAAATTACGAAAACACTAAACGTATTTTAAATATGTAATTTTTGAATTCTAAATCTTTTTTATATAGTGTTTTGATATACGAACACTGAACAAGAATTGAACGATTAGTAATCTACTGAACATAGCTGAATTGGTTTTCCATGTAATATTAGACTAGTTGTGAAACCCGTATATTATACGGGTTAATTAAAACAAAATGTTAAATAAAAACGATTAAATGAGAAGTTTATTTGAATTCAAAATTTGAAATAAATAAAAATTATGATAAAAAACATGCAAAAAATAAATAAATTAAAATTATTGTTTAGTTATCAGACCCGTATACTAAACAAGTTAATTATAACAAAATGTTAAACACAAAGGTTTAAACTGTAAATTTATTTGAAATTGAAAATTTAAAATTTGAAATTAATATCATTATGGTAGGTTTAATTTATGGAAACTAATTAATAATATATTAGAAATGAAAATGAAATAAATGACAAGTGGAAAATAAATATATCTCTAAATTATGACAAAATGACATGTGGCAAATTGAATGAGAGAAAGACATGTGGCAAAATCATTCTTATTTATTAGGGTAGATAATAATAATGAAACAATACAAAACATGACATCAAAAATTACTAAAGTGATCTACTAATCTTTGTATTAAAACACTTATTTATCTTTTATTATATATATATATATATATATATATATATATATATATATATATATATATATATATATATATATATATATATAAGTTTAGAGTTCCTTAGGAACGGTACTCTATTTTGATTGGACCAATTTTTTTTTTTTTTTGCTAGTTTCGTCATTTGATTGGTAATTGCTGGCTACGTGTTATGTTATAAACATTATAGTGTTCACCACTAATTCATATACTTCCCAGAGTCTTATAAACGATGGGTTTAGATACTTCCCGAAGATTTAGGTGACCATTCCACCGTCCTCGGTTGCCATCGGTGATGCCCTCTCTCGTCATCGAAATCGTATCCAAATCGTATCTGTTTTCTAAACCCATTCTCGTCGTCGATGTTTGGTCTAAAGCTCCAGAAATCATCTGGCAGCGTCGAATTACCAGTGTTCCAATGGTCCACAACTACATCGATTTTGGTATTCCGTTTGTGACCTCTCTTTCTTATCCTGCATCTGCGAATTCATCACGAAGCATACCATGTATCATCGATTTGGGAACCAGAAGACAAAGTACTTTTGTTTTTGAAGAACCGGTTGTTTGGGGTTTTTTTCAAATGATTTGTATATGATTCATGTGGTTACAGTTGTGAAGATCTTCTACAAATAACATATGACTTTCTTTATATCATTGATTGTTGTTCTTACCACTCAGGTATCATCATCAATTCCTCTATAAATGTGCTCAATTGCATCTTGATAACATAAACAGATAACACATGCAAGAGTCATGCATGCATCTAGCATCCTAATTATAAGTAAACCATGGGCCGACATTAGTGCCTTCGACCCGCTAAACGCAGTGAGGAGACTCACCTCGAACTGCTGAATCACACTAATAAGTCTCTGGCTGCTGGTCCGACAAATCCTCAAGCTATCAATATCAATAACATCAAATTAATAATTGGATTCCAATCCATAACAATCTGTCCAAAAATTAGGGTAAAAAGACCATTTTACCCCTTAGATAGTTTGGTCCAAGACTAAGGCCCAAACCTACAATCCAAAAGGCCCAATTACCACAATAATCATCAAAGGCCCAATCATGGCCTAATTTTCCAAATTGGGCCCAACCCCTTCATGGGCCTTAATCCAATGTCCAAAAATATTCTTATCCCAAAACACTTGAATTATGATGGCCCAACAAGGCCTAAGGCAACCAAAATCCAACATAGCCCATTAAGGAAAGTCCACAACACCAAAGCCCAAACTGGCTGAGTACATGGGGCGTACTCAGCACGTACGTGCAACGTACTCGCTTTAGGGCTTATACGCTAAGCGTATCTGCTTGTACGCCCAACGTACTCCCTAATTCAACCAACTTTCATTTCCAGCTCTTAATCCATTAAGACTTCACACCAAAACTTAGATTTGACTTCCTTGCGATGGTTTATCACGTAAAGTTGCTAACTTTACGTGCATGCATCGCTTAATGAAGCTCTTAAATCAAAAGGACTTAGTAGATTACTTAATTCATGCATGATACCATAAATACCATAAAGTTTGCACCTTTAAGGTTAAGAAACTCATAATATGCCCAGATCTAAAAGAATAAGCCCTACAAACGACTTAACTCATCAAACTAACCCAAAAGGAACTAAAAGCATAAAAACCATGACATGAAGAGATCTAAACATACAAGGATAAAGGATGGGACTTTATACCTCAGAAGTCACCAAAACATGGACCTAAATCTAGATCTCTAAGCTTCCCTCCAATGAATGAGTCCACCAACTTCTTCTTCTTTCTCTTCAAAGAGCATAAACCACCAAAATCTAGACCAAGGCTCAAGAACACTCAAAGAGGCTATTAGGGTTCGAGATTAGGGTTTTAGGGCAATGGAGGCTAGTAAAGAGGCCAACCCTAGGGACTTAAAAACCTTATATAGGGTGCAACACCCTAAAATTAGGGTTTTCTTATCTACTCGTACGCCATGCGTAACCCTCGTACGCCAGCGTATGAGGATTCGGACCCACGATTCACCTCCTTAGTATGCTAAGCATATCATGTACTGCTCCCTGCATAGTAGCTTTTCAGCTAGTACGTTAAGCACACCATGTGGTACGCCCCACGTACTAACTCCAAGGACCAATATTGCAAAAATATAAATATGAAGGGAAAAAAGGAACATACTCAATCGAGCATTATAATTCTCCCCCACTTGAATCAGACTTCGTCCTTGAAGTCCGCGACCCCAAATAACTCCGGATAGTGCTCCCTCATCTCATCTTCCGGCTCCTAAGTCCATTATGAACCCTTGCGGTGCTGCCATTGCACCTTTACCATCTTGACAATCTTGTTCTTCAAGGTTTTTGTCTTCCGATCAAGGATTGTCACCGCTCTCTCAATATAATTCAGGCGGCCATCCACCTGAATATCCTCCAATGGTACCACTGCGGAATCATGCAGCAAACACTTCCACATCTAAGAGACATGGAAGGAGCTATGAATGTGATTGAACTCATCTAGGAAATCCAAGCGATAAGCAACCTGACCCACTCGAGCCAAAACCCTGAAAGGACCAATATACCTGGGGCCAAGCTTGCCCCTCTTCTTGAACTGGATGACACTTTTCCAAGGTGACATGTTCAGGAGAACCATATCCCCCACCTGGAACTCTAAATCTAATTGGCGCCTATCGGCATAACTCTTTTTCCGACTCTGAGCTGTCTGGAGCCTACTACGAACCTGCTGAATTAACTCAGTGGTCTTGACTACCACTTCAGTACTCTCCATAACCCGCTGACCAACCTCACCCCAACAAATTGGGTTCCTACACTTCCTCCCGTAGAGCAACACGAAAGGAGGTCGATTAATCCTGGCATGATAACTGTTGTTATACGAAAATTCCCCTAACGGAAGATACGTATCCCAACTCCCACCGAAATCTAGAACACACGCCCGCAACATATCCTCTAGGGTCTAAATGGTCCACTCACTCTAACCATCGGTCTGTGGACGACATGATGTGCTTAAATGGAGACGAGTGCCAAACTCGTCATGGAACCTCTTCTAAAAAGTAGAAGTAAACTGGACATCTCTATCAGAAACCACCGATACCAACACCCCATGACGTGCCACAACCTCCTTGATATAAATCTCAACCAATTTCTTTGTAGAAATACTCTCGTGAGGATGAAATGCGCGCTCTTGGTAAACCGATCCACGATGACCCAAATCGAATCCACTCCGCATGCAGTTTAGGGTAGCTTTATGATAAAATCCATGGTAATATCTTCCCATTTTCGATACGGTAATATCCAACGCCTGCATCTTGCCGTGAGGTCATTGATGCTCGACTTTGACTTTCCTGCAAGTCAAGCACCGCTCCACATACTAAGCCATATCCCTCTTCATGTAGGGCCACCAATAATCAGGACGAAGATCCATATACATCTTTGTCGTCCCGGGATGAATGGAGAACCTAGACTTTTGCACCTCCTTCATCAGAACCTAACGCACATCATCCCAATTCGGAACTCAAACCTGCCTATGCAGAGT